>NC_142047.1:58245988-58355988 GCF_982192425.1 Myodes glareolus
AATGTCAAGTTCTTTGTCCATGACTCTGGGCTGCATTGAGCAATACGGAGAACATGTTGGTTCAGTCCTCAAGACGTAGCTCTGTTTCCGTCCTTAGCTTCCTCACCTCACGGCTGATGCGTGTGCAGGTTCATTACTGAGAGCTGGGGATTCCTCATTGCCAGGGGACTGTGTTGGCAGTTCCCTGTGAGGAAGGGCTCTGGCGAGAATTGAGGCCAAGGGTTATAATTGCCTCTCTGCCACTCATTCCCATCTGTGAGACAGGAGATGGTTCATATGGGCTGGGTCCCAATTATCTGGGAGCGATGTGATTATCGCGGTTAGTAATGCCGCTTTGACGTACGTGGGAAGATGAAACAGTGGGCGAGGTCGCCTACTGTGAGGTCTGGGAACACCACGTAAACACAGCTTTCTTCATCCTTACATGTGGTACTGGACTTGTGTTTGTATGTGTGTGCACGTGTGTCACGACATGAGTGTGAAGGCCGAAGGATCACCTTCAAGACCTGGTTCTCTCTGACCACCATGTGTGTTGCAAGCATTAAGTTGGGATCATCATGCTTTCCAGCAAGCACCTTCAGCTGCTGAGCCATCTTGCCAATTCCCCAGTCATTTTATTATCATATCTTGATTATGTACAATAATGGGTTTCAGTATGACATTTTCAAACTTCCATGTATTTTCTCAGGTGGACCGTCATTATCTTCCCAACTAGTGCCCACGTAACTTCTACTTTCGTGCCTTTTCTTGTGTCTGTGAGATTCAGTAAGCTGCCCCGAGGCCCCTTAGCTTCTGGAAGGGTGCAGCCTTCCTTCCTCCCGTGTCTCAGGAACACAATGCCGATGAGGTCGGCTTCTGGATACAAGACCCAGGTTAAATAAAGCCTAGGTATGACTCGAGCAGGAAGTGCATCCGCAGGTTTTGTTCCTTAAAATAAGTTCAGACTGTAAACAATAACATCCGTATCCTTAGGAGGAGACACAAATATTTCCAAAGTCGTGCATACCCGCAGTGAGACGGGCCCCGAGAACTTTTCGTGGTCTTGTAAAGGTGATTGAGCTCCAGTCAGTCTCCAAACATCAGATGGGTGGAGCTCCTAGCATGCCTCCGGGAAGATGCTATCTTGTTATCACACAACTGATAAGCGTACTTCTTGTCCTGCTGACCCTGTGGGCTTGGAAATACGCCCGGCCCATTCAGAGAGTGAGCCAGCCCTCGCTTAAATCTCAAGGCAGGAGCCGTTTTGCAGGAAGGACAAGCCATTTCAACCAGTGTGACCAATAGTGGTCTCATGCATCTTATACCATACATTCTCATGGAAGGGCGACTGGGGGAAATGAATATTTGAAACAGACATCTCACCCATTCATCCCTTTCCCTTTTTTTTTTCTTTCCCATGTTCTTTAATTTTGCCATTTCCTTTCTCCATTTCTAGCTTTGTCAGATTTCCCAATGGTGACTGACAATCTTGGAAGAGCATGTTCTCAGGGATACCCTGGAATGGTAATAGAAGGGGTGGCTGTTTCCAGCCCTTGTCCCCAGATCTCCATTATGACCAGCTGCTGCTGAGGACATGAATTATATGTAAAACCCTTGGAAAGGGCTCTTCATTGCCTCTGAAATGACACAGGTGTGCCTGAGGGCCCAGCTGAAGGAATTTGCTTTCTTCGCTGTGGGAAAAGGCTCTGTGGGTCAGAGGGATTCTGTAGGACTTTCCTGTCCTTGAGAAGAACTCCACCTTGGGTCCTGTTACCGTTTTAATCTGTACTCTGTCCTGCTCTGGCCTCTCTCTTTCTTTTCATGTGTATCTAGAGAGAGCTCTTCACACGTGTTAGGATTTACATGTATGTGGGTTCACATGTATGCACTTTTTTTTGGTCCTTTATTTTTTTATTGATTTTATTGAGCTCTACATTTTTCTCTTCTCCCCTCCCTGCCTCTCCCCTTCCCTTCAACTCTCTCCCATGGTCCTCATATTCCCAATTTACTCAAGAGATCTTGTCTTTTTCTACTTCCCATGCAGTAGATACATGTATGTCTTTCATAGGGTTCTCATTGTTGTCTAGGTTCTCTGGGATTGTGATTTGTAGATTTCTTTGCTTTATGTTTAAAAACCACTTATAAGTGAGTGCATGTGATAATTGTCTTTCTGGGTCTGGGTTACCTCACTCAATATGATGTTTTCTAGATCCATCCATTTGCCTGCAAATTTCAAGATGTCATTATTTTTTTTCTGCTGTGTAGTACTCCATTGTGTAAATGTACCACATTTTCCTTATCCACTCTTCAGTCAAGGGGCATTTAGATTGTTTCCAGGTTCTGGTTATGACAAACAATGATGCTATGAACATAGTTGAGCACATGTCCTTGTGGCATGGTTGCGCATCCTTTGGATATATACCCAAAAGTGGTATGGTATTACTGGGTCTTGAGGAAGGTTGTCTCCTAATTTTCTGAGAAATCGCCACACTGATATCCAAAAGGACTGTACCAGCTTGTACTCCCATCAGCATTGCAGGAGTGTTCTCTTTACCCTACAACCTCTCCAGCATAAGTTGTCATCAGTGTTTTTGATCTTAGCCATTTTTACAGGTGTAAGATGGAATCTCAGAGTTGTTTTGATTTTCATTTCTCTGATGACTAAGGATATTGAACATTTCCTTAAGTGTCTTTCGGCCATTTTAGATTCCTCTGTTGAAAGTTCTCTGTTTAGGTCTGTATCCCATTTTTTTTTATTGGATTCAATACTCTACTCTCACTGCTGGACAGGTCAGCCAAACAAGTATGCACTTGTATGTGGAGGTCAGAGTTGTCTTCCGATGTCCTTCTTCCTTCACTTTGGTTTTGGAGGCAGGGTCTCTTGCTGAACTTGGAGCCTAGTTACAAGGCTGGTCTGGTTGGTCGGGGAGCCCGGGGACCCATCTTCTTCCACCTCCTTGGCACTAGAATTATGTTGAATTTCTCACATGAATGGTGGAATCCAACTCAAATGCTCATGCTTTCAAAGCCAACACTTGACTCTCCAAGCCATCTTCTCAGCTGATGGGCCGAATTTCTTTGTTCACCATCAATGCGATCGTCTCCTCCCCGCCTTTCACAGTTTCCACTTCTGTGTCGCTACCCTGGTGTGGCTGGGCCTTCTCCTGCCGAACTCCATCCTCTGTGAAGAAGAACCTCTTTGATTTCAGCCATCCGACCTAGTGAACATCTGATCTTTTCCCCAGCCCCTGATTGTTGGACTCCAGTTTTGCAGCATCTTCTGGATGATGCCTGCCTTTAACACTTCATTTCCATAGACGAAGAATCACACTTTATCCTCACCGAGTCTGTATTTTCTCTTTATCTTGTCCTTTCATCCCTTTTCCCCTGAATTTGAATCTTTGGGAAATCTTGTGATCCCTGCTCATCCCCCAAGATGTGCCAGCTGGAATGTCTCTAAGTCACACTGCTACAATCCCTTTCGTCCTTTTTCTGCTCCCTTTCTGTCACCGTTCAAATTCCACTCCTTACTCAGTCTGTTGCACTCCTGCCTCAGCCTCCCCAAAGCACTTGCCTCACGCTTGCTCATTCCGAAACAACAGAGTTCTCTTTTGCCCTGCCTGTGCCTTTCAGTCATCCGGCGTGTTGTGGGCTCGTGTCTGGGCTCACATCCAAACTACCTTTGTATAAAATGAACACAAATAATTGAGGGCGTCTGCTCCAGCTGGCAGCTGGATTTGCTGCATGCGAGCATCGCTGTCAGAGAAGGTAGACTCCTGCTGCATTCACGGCACAAAGGCCCAAACCCACTGGCTCATACCACCCTGCATTCTGGTAAAGAAGTACCCCGAGGAGCAGCGTCTAAGCTAGCCCTAGAGTGTCTGTGCTGGGTGTTTCCTAAGGTGGAGAGGGAAGCAGTCACCTCATCCTGGATTCACCTATCATCCTTTCTTTGAAGAAGGAGTCTTCTGTGGCTTAAGATAGCCTCGTACCTGGAGTGATGCCTATGATGATGACCTTGACATTGGTCCTCCTGCTGTCAGCTCCCACGCGCTGGGATTGCAGGTCTATCTGCCACACCTGCATGTGGAAAGTCTCAGCCTTTCTGTAGCAGGGCAGGTACAGGCAGGTGCACACTTCCACCTACAAGACAGAGACGTCCCTGCGACTCCAGAAAGCTTCTGTCTGTCTCACTAGCCCTTTGGTGTCTCCACCTAGGATAGCTCCAGACGTTTCTGGAATCAATGACCACCACAAAGAAATGAACAAGCAAACAAAAGCCCAGATACACTCAGCATCAATGCCCTCATATCCCTGCATATCCACAGCTACGTGACAGAGGCCTAGGGTGCTGGGCTTCCATTTCCGTGGAGACAGAAGCCAGAGCAGCCTTGGACACATGACTTTCCAAACCCTCAGTTCTTTTATTTTGTGTCAGCTATGTCTGCCATTGTCTTGAGAAACTCCCTTAGTTAGTGGTGTGGCCTCCAAGGAGGATGTTGAGAGTATACAATGACTGAGTTCTAGAACTTCCTCAACCTCTATGAGATATATACTGTGGGTCTTCTGTTTCTGGATATCTGGTTCCTGGGATAGGGAAGGAGTGAGGCACACAGCTTTATCAGTCCGCTTGGCTTCATGTAGGAGGGCCCTGCTTTCCCCAAGCCTTGACGTCATGAGTATACGTGATCTCTGCCCTGGAGACTGAGGTATAATTTAACACACATCTCACAACACTTTTTAACCCTAATTCACACCTGGCAGTTGCCTGTTTTAGGCTTCTGAGCGTATTTTACTGATTCTTACCACTTCTAAGAGATTCTTGAGAATGGGAAATGGGCTCACATGTTCTGCTACGGGGAACACGCCATCCGCAGGCAGCGGAGACTCCGCATCACAATGAGTGGTGTGCCTTGCCAGCCGAATGTGAGGTGTAATTTAACATAATGTGCGGTTGATAGCTGCGGTATTAACCTGAACTCCAATTCCATCACTACCACAAAGGTAGCTTTTACTTTATCTTTTCATTCAACAAAACATTGAAATTAGATTGTAAAGAGTAGAAATTACACTGGAAAAAAAACACAAAGGAATGGCAATGGGGATTTTGTTAATGAATCCCACCTCACTCTTAGAGTCTCTGAGGCAGCGCCTTTGTAATAAGCCGTGTATCTATTTGTAAAACAGACTCAAATTAAGGGGCTTATTCAGATGCCATTGTGAAAACAATTTCCCGAGATTGTGGTCTATCAACGGGAGATAAGATGGCACTTGGTTGTCGCCCGCTGAGGCCCATTATGAATATTCTATTTCAGAGGCGAATCACACTGTAAATATAATGTTCAGATTCATTTATTCCCACAATAGCATTTTTGCAAAGGTGCAATTTCATAATTTGACTTAGCATTGATAGTGCATTCCGAAGCTCTTTGTAACCACCGGTTAATTCACACATCCCGGGGAAATTGTTTATTTGTACTAGGCCCATTTTAAAAATAAAAAAAAGGAACCCAAACACACAAAGATAAGTTGTTTTGCTGAAGGCTGGATAGGACAGGGGTGTGATTAAAACCCAGTCCCTCCTAAGTGCATCCTTAGGCATCTGACTAGGCACATCTGAGCAATATAAACAAACACGCTCCCAAGCAAGACGGAAGATCCCCGCTAACAGTTCCACAGCTGATAGGAAACTTGGTTGAGAAAACACAAATGCAAGCCCTTAGAGATGCAGGATGCAGATGGAAAAGGTGCCTGTTAATAGTACTTTTCTCCTCTTTGTGGTCCTTCTGTTCCAGGTTTTCAATAAATCAAATGACCAATGATGAACTGACATTAAAAGTTACCTAGCTTGTTCCCGGTGTTGATTGAGGAATTTATAAACCCCAGGATAAATAAAGATAAGAGCTGCTAATCCTATTCTCTCATTTGTCCCCTCTTTCCCAAGACAAGCCTTGAGAAGCAGAGTCCTAGTGTCTCTTCTCCACACTGGCTTGGGCGTGGTTTATACATTGAACGTTATACACGCCCAAGATGGAGAGTGAGCACGCAACCACTGCTTAGCGTTCATCAAGGCGTACACCTAGAAGACAAGTTAGGTATGATCATAAGTCCTGGACGTGAGCACTTGGAAGGTGGAGGCGATTCAGTCATTTTTACCCCCAAACATTGCGTCTTTGGGCAGCAAGTTTCTTCCCTTGCAAACTTCGCCTGTAGCCTGGTGTCTCCCTCACTTGCTCACTAACTCAGCAATTTATAACCAGTCAGTGTTGTACCAATAGAGCGCACACCAAAATAGGCCCCATCCTTGCCTTCATGGCGTTGCTATATAGAGAGACTCGGTGAGCTACCGTTCAGCTCTGCCACCTTCAGATCCCTCCCTGTGTGCCCACCGTGCCATCTGGCCTGCTCTTCCTCCTTGTCTCCATCTACAGTGACGGGGAAGATACCCTTGGGACCTGTAGAGCTTTTGAACAAGATGTGTATGACAGCCATTTGCCTGAGGCGTGTGTTTGGTGGAGGGTGTGCCCAGGCCCTGGTTGCCTGTTCCCTGGAGCCACAGGCCCTTTGTCCTGTTCTAACCCTCCATAGTCTAGTTAACAGAACCCCACTCTTGTGCAGGGCCAGTGTATGCCTGCCCCCCCACCTCCAGCCCACACTAGCTGGTTTAACTTCAGTTCCTCTCTTTGCTGCTATAACTGGTTCAGCCAACACCTTCACTCTCCAGCCTGGGATGTGCCCGAGAAAGGCCTTGTCCCTTAGTGGAGAACTGAAAACCAGTGGGCAGAATTTCACGTGGGTTTATTTATAGTCTTGGATACCACCTTCCTGACTGTTCAAGTGACTCAAATTATACAAAAGGGACAAAAAGAAGCCATAGGAAATCTCTCTTCTTCTCTCAACCCAAGCCAGGGTCCAACAATAATTATACAATAAATATTTATAACTCAACGGTGAGTGGAATGCTTTATTTCTTTTTGTTTTTATCTTCTCCAGTGAAAGGACCCTGGCATCTCTGGGTTCTGCTAGCAGTAACAGAAACAGAAAGAAAAGTACACCCTGACGGAGGTGTGAGGGAGCTGGGACGAAGGTGGAGCCAGGGATGAGGTAGAGGCTGGGAGGATTTCCCCATCTTTGTGTCCAAAATGATGGCATCCCTGACACATGAAGGCTGAAATGTAAGCGCAGGGCACACTTTGGATATTTCAAGAGGCTTTTACAGTTTTCACGTTGAGGGATCTGTGCTGGTTAGACACAAGCTAGAATCAGTTAGGAAGAATGAGCCTCGATTGAGAAAAACGCCCCAGCTAGATTGACCTGCGAGCAAGCCTATGGGGTATTTTCCATATGACTGATGTGGGAGGGCCCAGCTCGCTGTGGGTGTTGCCATCCCTGGACTGTGAGCCTGGGCTGAGCTAGCTGTGACTAGCAAGCCAGAAAGCAGTCTCTCTGTGGTCACTGCTTCACTTCCTTCTTCCAGAGTCTTCCAGTCTTCAGTTCCTGCCCTGACGTCTGACTGCGATAGCATGTGATATGAGAGTTAAAACCTGAAATAAACCCTTCCCCCCACACCGAGATGCCTCTAGTTATGGTGTTTTTATCACAGCGAATGAAACTTCAAGTCAGCGTCCAAAAAGGAAACTTGGTCGTGGGAAACTGGACACACTGGCCATAGAGAGTCAGGATCATTTCATGGCTGAAGCTGTAGACATGAACAACGTTTCTTAGCATTGCAAGGAAAGAGAGAGAGAGAGAGAGAGAGAGAGAGAGAGAGAGAGAGAGAGAGAGAGAGAGAGAGAAACATAGAGAGATTCACAGAGAGACAGAGAAGAAATAAGGCCCTGGAGGGAAGGCCAGTTGCATGGGCTGATGTTCAGACAAGATAGGAAGTAATTACAAGAGAGGTTTCAAAAGGCTGGTATGGGCTGGGGAGATAGGTCAATGGATAGAGCTCCTGCTTCACAAGCCTGAGGACAACAGTTCAAATCTCTTCCAGGCATGGTGGTATGAACCTATCATTTTAGCACTGGGAAATGGAGGTAGGCAGGTGGGTCTTGGGGGCTCACTGGCTAGCCAATCTAATCAACTTCTGAAGTTCAGGTTCAGTGAGGAAGAATAAAATGGAGAGATGTTGAGGAAGACGTTCAGTGGTGGCCTGTGGTCTACACACACACATGAGAGGAGAGAGAGAGAGAGAGAGAGAGAGAGAGAGAGAGAGAGAGAGAGAGAGATTGGTGACCATCCACAGAATCAGATTCTAAAAAGAATGCAACCAGTTGAGGGTAGGGAAGATATGGAACTGGGGTTTTTCAAACTCCCGGGCCCCTTGTATTAAAGATGAAGCCTAGGACCTCACATGTGCTAAACAAGCACACAGACCCTGAGCTGTGTCCTCAGCTGCTTCTCACTGTCCTGTGACTAAGTGTCACTCCGGAGCTCTGACTGGCCTTGAACTTTTGTTTCTTCTCAGTAGGCTTAGCTAAGCTCAGCTTACAGGGGCGTTTAGGCAAGCTGCTTCATTCAACCCAAGGTATTAGGCCCTGAATGCATGGGAAGAAACATAGACCACGGGGATGAACTCAGCTTTTTGCCTTTGGATTTGAAAGAAGTTTATACAGAGAACATTCGCTGGCTTTCCAAGCCAGGTGATCAAGCCCAGTGCCAATGCATGGCTTATTGCCTAGTCTGAAGGGAAAGAAGAAGCAAGAGTCACCCTGCCAACCTCTTGCCAAGCTGTATGGAGTCCGGGGGGGGGGCGCAACTGTGTTCGATTCCACATGACCAGCGGTGACCCCACCACAGCACATGTTACATAACTGCTCAGAAAGGACTGACTGTATTTGAGGAAACTGTCTTCTGTGTTATGAATTTGCCACCTTTTGCCTGCTCACGGACCCACCTCCTTCAGAAAAAGGCAAACTGTAGAAGGGAAGAGAGGAACTTGGTTGGGAGTAAATGGTTTTGTGAGTTAAATGGGAAGGCTTGAACTTATAAGTGAAAGACGGATATTGTGTAACAGCTTTCAGATTCGTTTCTTAAAGGAAAATCTAAAGTTTTGTGTATTTTATAGCATTCCCCCCTTTTTTTTTCTTTTTAAATTCAGAGTGTAGGCTGAGGAGCAGGCTTGGTTGGTAAAGTGTGTTGGCCTTGTAAGCATGAGGACCTGTGTTCAAGCCTCAGAATCCAGGTGAAAATCTAGTATGCCACACACATTTACTGCATCAGCACTGGGAGGCGGGGCTCCGGGACCACTGGCCAGACAACCTCACCATGGAGTCAGTGAGTTCCAGGCCAATGAGAGTCCCTCACCGTGGAGCCAGTGAGCTCCAGGTCAGTGAGAGGCCCTCACCGTGGAGCCAGTGAGCTTCAGGCCAGTGAGAGGTCCTCACCATGAAGTCAGTGAGCTCCAGGCCAGTGAGAGGTCCTCACCGTGGAATCAGTGAGCTCCAGGCCAATGAGAGGTCCTCACTGTGGAGTCAGTGAGTTCCAAGCCAATGAGAGACCCTATCTCAAAGGAGCTACATGGCACTATATGTGCACTTGGACGCTCATAAACATACCCACAAAGAGGTATAAATAAATAAAAACTTGGTATGAGTGTATTTTTTTTAATTAGAATCATTTAAGAACTTTTAAATGAGAAAATTCCTGTGTGCTCTGGCCAAATCCATCTCATTTTACACAGTAAGCCTTTTTTGGAGATGTGTATACATACATCCTTTAAGTATGTGTACTTAAGATGTCCTTTAAGTATGATGGAAATGTGTTGCATATTTTCCTTTAAGTAAATATTTTAAAATACAGGAAAATAAATCACCCATAGCCCTGATGCTAAATATAACAGCTCTTTTATTTTGGTGTGTTGTGTCTCTCTTTAGTGAACTCTGCATTAGAGGTATGTACGTGTTTCAAAATGTTTTTTAAAAAACAACAAAAACTGGTACTACTCTTTAGACAGCTTTTCCTGAACTGTTTCCCTTAAAATTGGATGTTAAACATTATATTAGACTCTAAATATTCAATCATTATCTCTTCAAAATGATGATTTTTTTATTTAAACTTCTTGAGATATTTAGAGTGTTTTCAATTATTCAAAAAGTATAAATAACTGTAAATGATGGTGGAATGAATTTGTGAATGCTAAATCCCTCTGTGTTTGAGAATTGCATTAGAAGCGATTTCTCAAGTATGGTTGCTGAACCGAAGAATGAGAATCAAGACTCTAAAAGCCCTTGTTTGAGAGGGTAATTCATGGAGGCTTTATACTGAAGCTCACCCGCATTTTCAAAGACATCGACAGGTTCCTATGGCATCAGCTGATATTCCAAAGCAAGCATTAGCAGACTTTCTGAAATGAGTCCGATTCCGATACCGTGGGTTTTCCTGATGGAACAGACGCTTGGCTCCTCCTCTAATGAGAATCAGCTTGGCCCGGCTGCAGTAAAACTTTGCAGAGGGCAGGCCATCTCCGAGTGTGGTCTGCAGGGTTCTAGTTGCTACTTTCTTGCTTACTTGAAACTTGTGCTGTTTTGTGAGAACGTCTGCATTTGTGGTCATAGAGAACCAGGTCCTGCCTCGTGGTGCGCCATGTAGGTGCGCCATGTAGTAAGACGGCCCTTGTGGGACCCTGAGCCCCGGTTTAGTGCAGGGCAGGAAGGATGCTTTTGTTGATGGTGATTGGAAACTAAGTGAGGAAGCTGTGAATTGGCCTGATGTGTATGGAAAAGTCCACAGAGCCTTATTCTGTCTCTCTGGCAGGCAGCTGCTGCTGTGCCTCATGTCCTATCTTAGTGTCCTGTCTGGGTAAATCCAGCCCAGCTCCAACAAAAGTACCGTCAACTATGTATGCAAGTGACTATTACCCTGTGTTCAGGTGAGGCCCTAATCACTCAGGAACACCATACTTTCTTTACCTTTCCGAAACTACAAAGCTGGAAGCTGGGAGGGAAAGGATTCTGAGAAAGCCTTTGTTCTCATGAAACCTCCTGGGCAGAAACTGTGTTTCCCAGGAGTGAGGAGACAATTGCTTTACTTAGGTGACCCCCTAGAGCAGCTCAGATCCCTCCATGGACTGCCTTTCACAAAATTGCCAAACACAAGCCTAGCATGGTGGTGCACTCAGGAGACAGAGTG
The DNA here is from genome assembly GCF_982192425.1 of Myodes glareolus. Lineage (NCBI taxonomy): Eukaryota > Metazoa > Chordata > Mammalia > Rodentia > Cricetidae > Myodes > Myodes glareolus. The sequence goes on from NC_142047.1 coordinate 58,257,098, forward strand.
GGAGGATCCCTGCAGGTAAAAGACCACCCTTATCTATGTAATACACTCCATACTCACCAACGCTATAAAACAGGTTTTCAAGGATCTGGAGAAATGACTTAATGGAGAAATTGCATTTTTTTTTTTACAAGTCTGAAGGACTGGGTTGGAATCCAGGTAAAGTTAAATGTAGTACGTGTAAGTTCAGGGTTGGAGAGGCAAGAGAATCTCTGGGCCTCACCATTTAGGCACACATATACACATTTACACCTACACACATAAACCACAAACATGCACACACATGTATGCACACGTGTACATATATACCACACACATGGACGTATGTACATACACGCATCACACACACATACAAGTACACAAAGAAGTTTTTGTTTTGTTTTTCCAGACAGGCTTTCTCTATAGCTTTGGAGCCTGTCCTGGAACTTGCTCTGTAGACCAGGCTGGTCTCGAACTCACAGAGATCCACCTGCCTCTGCCTCACGAGTGCTGGGATTAAAGGCGTGTGCCATCACCTCCAGCAAAACATTATTTCTTACACAACACCATTGTACTGTCAATACCTGACCATTGTCCCTGAAGGAAACGTATAAACTGGCCACAGGCATAAAACACATTTCCTATATTATTTCAGTGGGTTAGTGGCCTCCTACCACCTCCCTTGTTCTCCTGTTGCTTCGGAAGCAGCATTGATTCCAGGACCCCTGTGAGGAAACAGAGGCCAGAGAAAGCTGCTTCTATTGACTGTTGGCTCTTGCAGAGGTGCAGAGGTGCTCCACCCCCACCCACCCTTCTGACCCCAGAATGCAAAGGCAGCTGCCTCAGTAAACATTGCATTGAGGCCAGCAAGATTTTATTCATGCTGGAGAAACAATGTGTGCTGGATGTGGGCAGCTCCCTGCCAATAATAGAACTCTGTTGGCAAGCTAAACCCAAGCAAGCCACAAAGACTTGGGAAAGAATGGATTTAACCTTTGTAAATTAATATAAACAACAGTCTCCCGTGTGTATGAGAGAGAGGGAGAAATTAAATTTCTGTTAGAAACAACTTTTGGTGAAAATACTTCAGATTGGATCCCCACCCTCAAAGCCTCAAGTGTTACACACGTTTTTAAATAGACTGGGTTTATAAATGCCCGCATACTGTTTGTCAGTTGACAGAAAAGATAACCGCACATCTGCACTGTGGCCTCTTTATTTGGAGATAAAGAAGCTGCAGTTTGGACAGGCAGTGGCTTGCTGAAGACATGGCTTGCACAGGGGGCTTGTGTTTCTCCAAAACCCAGAGTGTGAACCTTCTTTCCTTCCTTCCTCCTCCTCAGCTTTCGCCACTACCCATGACTCTTGTTTGTCCAGGATGGTAGATGTCTGGTCTGTTACTCTAGGTGTACCTTCCCCCTTTGTGAGACCTGTCTTTGGAGGCATTAAAACTTTTCCTGTGCCGCCCTCAAGGATAGGGTGGCACTGAAGATCAAGCCATAATTTTTGTTAGAGATTTCCCTCAGTTCTATCATGCATTACTTTATGAAAGGGGCTGAATTTTTTTTTTTTTTTGAGACAAGATCACTTGTCCACCAGGCTGCCTTGAACTTGTCACGTCACCAAAGATGACCTGGAACTTCTTATCCTCCTGTCTGTCCCCACCTCCTAAGTTCTAGGATTAGAGGCAGGCACCACTGTTCCTGGTTTATTTGATACCAGGGATAGAAGCCAGATCTTCAAGCATATCAGACAAGCACTCCACCCAAACCTGGGAAAGAAAGATGGTGTACGTTTATTCAGATATATCTCAGCTTGTATCTCAGATAGCTAGAACCTACCTAAATCCTAAATGGAGTTCCCAGCAGATCACTAAAATTGTGGGTGCTCATTCCCCTTGTCGGCTGCAGAGTGGGCCACCGTCTGAGGCTGCAGGACACACCGTCAGGGCATACATTGTTCTAGCGCAAAGTGCTCCGAAGTTACAAAAAGCTGGCTTGCTCGCTTGCTTGAATCCATCTGGTTTTGCTGATGCATGTGTGTCTCGGTGCCCCTTGCTTGGGCCAGAAGCACATGATTTTTCTAATAATGTTTCAGCTCTGCTGGTGGATGGGCAACCTGAAAACAGCACTGAGCATCCTGCTAGACGCTTTTGAGCACCCAGCCAAGGACCCTGGAAGAGGAGAGGCTGCAGGACTCCCACCCAGAAGGAGTGGAATGTGAATAGATAGGATCGAGCCAATGCTGGACTGCCAGTCATGTGGCCTCTGCCTGACTCGAAGCTGCTTTCATCTCTTTGCCCAGAGGACATCGTGAAAGAACCAGTTTATCCCAAAGCTTGAACAGGATAATGTCACTGAGCTGGCTGCTCAGGGTAGGGAATGTGCACTTGAGTTTCAGGGCCATGGGTACGGAAGAGCAAAGGCAGTGAAGAACGATGGGAACAAGGGAGTGACTGAGTAAACGGGGCCTTTTAGTGGAGACGGTCCAGGGTCTTAGAGAGCAGGCAGAGATGCCGAGAGAGCTTATGGGAGGCAAACTGGGGTGCGCTCCTGATCCTGTCAATTTCCTCTCTCACTCTCCTCTCTCTCTCTCTCTCTCTCTCTCTCTCTCTCTCTCTCTCTCTCTCTCTCCCCATCCCCCAGGAGTGGCATGGTCCTTCTGGGGCAGGGGTTCCAGTCAAATTCAAAGTAAATCAGGGAAAGATGACGGAATGGAAACCAAAAATAGAAAGAATTTTAATGAGAACATGTCTTGGGTCAACTCCTAAACTAATTACTATAATGCGTTTCAGTTGCTCTCAGCCATTCGGGCCTTTGTTTATGTATGAACCAAATTGTATTTCGTTGTTCCCCCAGAACAGCCATGGTCTACACAGGAAGTACTTCCTCCTGTGACTTGGTTGAGTCTCTCTCCATCATATCTCGGAGGGGAAAGACTCTCAAGATGTGGAGGGAAGAAAAAGCTGCTCTTGTAAATTTCTCCTCTCCGTGTTACCTGGTGCCGTCCAGAAAGCCGCTTCCTTGTGTGTCACACAATACCAGCCTCTCCAGTGCCATCTGAGTGGTCCCCAAGTGCGGATGCAGTAAAGAATTACAGGCTCTGATATGGCTCAGTGGCAGAGCACTTGTAGAGCATGTGTGGGGCCCCAGTTCCATCTCCAGCCTGCACACACACATCATAAACACAAAGTATCCAAGTACCTCTTTTCTTGTTAAAGAATTTTTTTTTAAAAAAAAAGGATTATTTCCTAGATAAAATCCTTTATAAGAAAGGGCTTTTTAAATTTGTTTTGCCCACCACCCACCCCGTTTTGATTTAGTGTCCCAATTTACAAAAGGGCTAAAAGGCTTTGTTGGCTTCCTCTGGTCAACCTAAGGGCCAAGCTCCTTGACAGGTGAGCCATCAGAAAAAAAAAGAAATGAAGAACAGGGAGTCGGGATTAGCAGAACGCTCACCTAGTGTGTAGAAAGCCCGGTTCCGTTCCCAGGACCGCATACACCAGGTGCGGTGGCGCACACCCAAAATCTCTTGGCCGCACAGCAAATTCAAAGCCAGCCTGAGCTACAGGAGATTTTGTCTTTAAAAATAAAAATAGTTTTGCCTGCGTGAGATAGAGGCTAATGAAATCACAGAGGAGAGGTTAGATGCCTTAGACAAAGGTATCCTCCAACTTCTAAATTATGAGCTGTGGCTATAGCACAGTGACTATAACACAGCCAGGGCAACACTGCAAACACACATAACCAGGTCCTTTTATGAACAAATGGGTGTGGCTTATTATTAGCTAGGCCCATTTCCTAAAATAGGATGCTTGCTAATAATGGGGACAAAGGTGGTCTTTATCTCCAGATGTGTGGTCCTCAGGGTACCAGAGCACCTCCTGCATATCTAGGGTCTCCCTTCTGACTGAACTGAAGTCTGATCTGTTTGCCTCCTGTAACTGTAGCTGTGAGCCAGGTTGGACCCACAGCCTGAGCCACCCCTAGGAGATCTGTGTTTCTCGAGATTCCACCTCCAGAATCCAACACCATACGCACTCCTTCTATAGCCTGGAGTTGGCCTGTGCCCTCTGCCCTGCATCCCTATGATCGTGGCCTCTACTGAACCTAAACTGGAAGACTCTCGTGGCAGGCAATGGGAAGTCCTTATCCTGCGGCCATCTGAGGACCAAGGAGGGACCTCAGTCTCAGAGGAAACCTTTCCTGTTTACAGACTCGAGGGGGGCTTTGAAAACTTGGCCCAAGGCAGGTCAGGAGCCTCAGCTTTTATGCCAAGAGTCCAAACAGGAAGAGCCCAGGAAGGAGGCTGCCTATCACAGGAACCGAGAGGGCAGGAAGGAGCAGGTTAGAAGGACTTCATGATTAAAAGTCTAATCGGAAGGCTTGTTCTGTCTGGGCAGAGAGAGGATAACGGCATTAGAAAATGTGGGGTTTCAGTGGTTTTGCTGTCAGAAGCCACTAGGCCATCTCTTCATCAACAGACTGCCTGCGTCACCACATTGCCACTTAGAGAAATTCAGATGTTCTTTCTGTGTGGAAACTTTCTGCTGCGTCTGTTTTAGAGGACCAACAAAAATGCAACTGGTTATTTTTTCTCCTGCTCTCATATAGATAGATTGAGAGAGAGAGAGAGAGAGAGAGAGAGAGAGAGAGAGAGAGAGAGAGGATGCATAGTTAGATAGATAGATATATGGACAGATACATACATACATGCATGTATAAAGAGATATGTAAATAAATATATACATACAGAGATAGATACATACATACAGAGATACATAGATAGATGATATATAGATGATAGATAGATAGATAGATAGATAGATAGATAGATAGAGATATAAGCCCACATATCATATATATGTATATATATATTCCTTCCTTACTTCTTTTTTCTTTATGGGAAACAAAGCCTGGGGAAACTTTGCTACTCTCTGTAGGACTTTATTTTTGCTAGGGGTTATACCAGGGCATCATGCATGCTCAGCACACGCCCACCACTGAGCAACACCCCCATCCACCCATACTGACATGGCTCATGACTGAGCTGCACCTCCGGGTCTCTATCCACACTGCAGGGTCAGCACTGACTGTGCATCCATGTAGAAATGAGCATGATTGCTCTATCGTCACAGTACCGGGCTGACTAGAGAGGACAGTGTCATCACCAGCTGGCCCAGTGTGGAGGAAATCATGTTAGAGCAGAGATCCCCATCTGTCTTCCAGACCCCAGACCCTGCTTGGCAGGTGATACTCTGTGACCCTGTCCCCTGCAGGTGATAATTATAGACTGTTCACAGGTTGCTCACATATGGCATTTGGGAGGCTGTAACTCTTAGTCTCTGTTGTCAGTGCATGTATTTTATAGAAATCCTACTCCATAAGTCATCAGATCCCTCACAACCTCCCTAATTTCGGACTGCAGGGAAATCCATACTGCAGTGTTTAATGTAAAGCAGCAAAACAAAAGCTTCCAGGCCGTGGGAACTCACACCCCCAGATGCCCAACCGTGAAACTGCTGCTTGTCCCTGTTACACAGCCCTGCAAACACTGGTCCCCTCCACACACAGCCCTGCACAGACACAGTTTGCATAAGTACCGGGGTGAGCCCTTTCCTGTGTGAGTATCGCCACCTTCCTGTTTGTCCTGTGAAAATGACCTGTTTCTTGAGGCTTTGATCTGCTCACCTGGAGGACAGAATGGGGCAGTCACCTTGTAGAAAGGGGCATACTCGACCCAGGAGGCCAAGCGCAGTGGCAGCATCCTTGACTTAGTTACCTGTGTCTGTCTGTCAGTTTTCCCATACTGTAGTAAATAACCGAGATAATCGGTATATGGGAAGGAAAGGGTTATTTCGACTCACTGTTTTGAATAACAGTCACTTGGCCTTATATCTTTAGGCTTAACATAAGGAGAAACATACAGAAAAAAAAATGTCAAGGCTAGAAATTCAGAGGGGACTGAGGTCCCTCTAACCCCTTGAAGAAATAGAGCCCCCTATGGGGATCTCCTAGGCCCACAGTTCTTCCAGTGTCTCCCCATAGCACCAAGCTGGGGACCAAGACTTTCTCACAGGTCTCTATGGGGGACAGTCCTGAATCAAACTGTCAAAAAGAGGCTTCTATTTAATAGACATAGTGAGCATTTAATAATTCAGAGTATGGATGGGGACAAACTGAGGGGCTGCTAATACTTCAGTGAGTTTACAGTTACTAGAATGAGCTAATAGAATGTATCTCTGAGAATCAGCTACCCATAGCAATTTTGTAAAACTTGGGGGTCAGTAAAATGTTTTGTTTTGTTTTGTTTTGTTGGTTTTTCGAGACAGGGTTTCTCTGTAGTCACCACCACCCGGCAGTAAAGTGCTTTATGTACAAGCCTGAGATTTGAGTTTGTTCCAGAACCCAAATAAGAAAGCCAGGCACAGTAGTGCACATTTGTAATCTCAACACTCAGGAACTGGAGTCAGGAGAATCTCTGAGGTTGGTTGGTCAGCCAGCCTAAATTACTCAGTGAACTCCAGCTCAGTTAGCGACCCTGCCTCAAAAAGTGAGGTGGGTGTTCCAGAAATGACATCTACTCTTATAGGCACACACATGTGCATCTGTATGGGGAGGAAGAGGGAGAGGGAGGGAGGGAGAATATGAAGTAAAACCATCTCTGTCTTGGACATTGTGGATGGAATCTTGGAGTGGCTCTTGGACAAGGGTTAGAGACATTTCTGGTAAACAGAATGGACGGAGGACCCTGCAGGTATGTTACATCTGTTGCTCTGCACTGATGGAGTTCTACCTGGGAGGACTAGTGACTCTTCAGGGCAAGTGGTCACCGCTCTGAGGAGAGGGTGGTGTGGGTTCAGCTAGAGTCTGGCATGGTTTTCAGACCTGACCCATCAGTCCCTCGTGCCGAGACTGTGGGCGGTGGAACATCTCAAAGACTCACTACTTTCAAAGCAGTGCTAAAAGTAGTAGAACCCAGCATGTGAGGTGACAGGAATATAAAATGAGATTATTCGGGGCTGAAGAGATGGCTTTTTGGTTTTGAGCTCTGGCTGCTCTCCAAGAGGACCCATTTTTCATTACTAGCACCCACATGGCGGCTCACAACGTTCCTTACTCCAGTCTTAGGGGCTCTGACACTCTCTTCTGGCACCAGGCATGCACTTGGAGCACAGACATACATGCAGCAAAACACCCCTACCCAAAAATAAAAATAAATCATAAATACAAATTTAAAAACATGAGATCCTTCAGCAGAAGTGCGTAGGGAGGGTCCTGGCACCCGTAACTGTCCAATGAATAGCAGATGTCAGTCGTAGTGGTAACACCGTGGTGGGCAATGGTTATTCTGCTTGGCGGGAGGAATGGGGGATGCAGATTCTAGCTACATACCAACTCAGACCTGGAACATCTACATGGAGTCTACAGGGTGCCTGGTGGGCGGCAGATAAATAGAAGTGTTAATCCTCAAATGCTTAGCGATCATCTCGATTTTCGAGGGAAGGGAAGAAAACTAGAACTATTCAAAGATCTGCCTAAGAAAACAGAACTCACCACAGAAAACTGAGAGCTCAAAGGAAGGGCCTGCTCATGCCAAAACCCCTCTGTGGTGGGTACAATGCCCAGCCAGCGAAATGCGGATTAAAAACCCTGTCTGCAGAACCGATCCCTCTGTGGTTCTTTCCAGGGAATAAGACCAAAAAATGAAAAGAAAAGGGGACAAAAAAGCATGGGGATGTTGGGAGCTTAGGCATTATATACTGTTAGGACATCAAATGGACCCTTCAGCTTCAAGCTGAAAATTCATGAGGTGTTTCTCAGGCTCCAGTGTGGTCTGAGGCCCTGTGGAAGCCTGGGAGCTGGCTGTGTACAGCCGGTTCCACATCCCCGAGGCTGCAGCAACCTGGGTGATGAGTCCCAGTGCGGCGGAGACCATTCTGCAGGGAGTCCCCACTCATCCAGGGGAGAAGGAAGTCTAGTGAGGCTTCCAGAGGCTGCTCTTGGGGTAAGAATGATGCTCTCTGAGAAGCACCCTTTCACCAGCTGGAAAAGCATCTGTGCATCTCAAGGTCTTGGAAGGATATGGGTGTGTGCTCTTACAAGAGGACAGGAGAGCTGGGTTTTTTCACTGCAAATAGTTGATTCCTGTGATCAACAGAAAACAAACCTTCTGTTTCCTCATAGCAGAACTCGAATAAACATTTTTAGACCAGAAGACAGTGATTTCCTAGGGGCATATCCCAGCTGATTACAATACCCCCAATCATCACCAAAGGTGCAGGTCCCTAAGGGCATGAGGACATGTCCCAGGTGACTACAATACCCAGTGATCACAAAGATTAGGGCACCTAGGCCCGTGGGGACAAACCCAGTGCAAGAGCCCAGCAAATTGCCAGGGTACGGGCAGCAAATCTTGACCCTTAGGCCCCAAGGTTTGAAGGAAACGTCAGTTTCTTGGGATGCCTAACAAGAAGCAGAGATAAAATTCACAAACCCCAAAGAATATACGAGAATTATTCTCCATGTCTACCTTTGTATTCGCTACTTTTCTGCAGCTGTGCCAAAACACCACAGTCAAGGCAACTTCCAGAAGAGCTTGGATTAGATTTTGTTTCTAGAAGACTCCATAATGGAAGTTGTGGGGGAGGGCAACATGTAGCTAGAACAGGAAGTTGAGTCTGAGCGATCTCATCTTCAACCTCAAACACCAAGCAGAGAGAGCGATCTGAAAGTGGGGCAAGGTCATGAACTCTCAAAGCCCACCCCTCGGTGATGCACTTCCTCCAACAAGGCTGCATGCACCACACCACCAAACCGCATCACCAAATGAAGACCGAGTATTCAGATGCCAGAGTCAATGGGAGACTGTTTTCATTCAAACCACCACAAAGTCTAAGGAAAATGAGAAGTTCACAGCTTGTGGGTTGTAGGAACTGGAGAAACTGCTTCCCAGGATCCAGTGAGGCATTTAACTTACGCTCAGAAGTGTGCTGCTGTGCTGACTCAGGCTAACAGCCTTCCTAGATTGTCATAAATTACATGGCACCAGGAAGAGAGACCTAGGTTTATAGTTTTTGTAATATAGCCATGTTGCCTTCCCATTTCTTCTTTATAGCCTATATGTAGAGTATGTGAAGTGCTGAATGAAAGCTATTTTCTTTGTTTAAATGGCAGGCTACTCTTAAATGGGCCACTATGGTGGCCCAGTGCCTTCTAAGAACTCACTAACTTTGGCCAAATCTCCCACAGTGCAAAATCCTGTGGTCTGTGGGTGTCAGCAACCTTTCCCTTCTCATCCCAAGAACTCCAAGATGAGAGGCCCCAGTGCCTCTAGTTCTGGTCCAGGGTAAATCTTTTCGAGTGTCTTATGTGAATCCAGAAAGCCTATCACGGGAACAGACATCTTGCTATCTTCTGTAGCAAAACACCAGTTCTGAGAGTTCTGGCTGGTTCTAGGCTACACTGGGTGGGACCAGCAGGATTATAGTGAAAATGGCCTTTTCCTAACTCCATTTAAACTAACTCATTAGAAAGGGAGCTGGGGTGTCCAAGAAATTAAGTTGAAAGATCAGGAGGCCTTGCAGCTTCGTGTAGATCTTCCTGCCTAATGTTGGTCCCCTCCTCAGTGGGATGGTTGTGGACACAGTAGGAAGAGAAGAAATGCCTCGCAGGCTTTTGGCATGCTCTCTCCCTTGTCAAGGAAAGCATTGCTAAGGATATTTATTACTGAAATTCAGATTTATTGCAATCTACAATAACTGCCTACCTGAACTAACCCAGTGGAAACACCAAACCCAACAGTCCCAACCTAGCTCACCAGTCTCAAACTAGCCCAACCTAACAACCAGTCCTGTATTAACCCTGCCTAACCACCAGTCCCGTATGACCCCAACCTAACCCCTGATCCCTTCCCATATTCATCCACGCAATCTGCCAACCCCGGGCTAACCCTCCATACCTGCCAGTCCCACCTGCTCAGCTCATGCCACTGGATGACTGTACCTTGCAGAAACTATGCTCTGGGGTGATTTTACGTATGTTGAACAACTCTTCAGTCACTATTCTTTTACTGCTGGGGGGTTGGTTTGTGTGTTTGATTCATTTTAGCTACTGATAGGTCAACTATTTTAATAATGAACCCTCCAAATACAATGTCTGGGAGCAAGCCCTCGGTGAAAAGTTCCTCCGTCCTTATTCTTTATCTAAGATTACATTCATCCCCATACCTTGGGCGTAGAGCCAGAGGATGAATGATGACTCAATGGGGTTCAGTTTCCTGTCACTCTAGCGACCCAGGCGGTGGCTCACTCCTCCCTCCATCCCTCTCTGCTTGAACCACGGGGACTCCATCTTCACTTATGCTCTTGCCTTCCTATGGCCTTCGCTTGGCAGTCACTGCCTCGTAAACACAGAAGACACGGCAGCATTCCTCCAGAGCAGATCTATCATGTGTTTACAGTGATGGCTTTAGGAAGCCGTTATCAAGATGAAAACCTAAGCATTTCCAATTGCATTACAACTGTGGGGACACTTGAAGAATGCCTGGCTGAGATCCACGGCCCAACGCTAACACGCTGCAGATGGTGGTGGGCAAACGGGAGGCTCTCCACAGCAGAAAGGGCAGAGCCAAACGGGAGAGTTTGACGTGACTCCTTCCATGGGTTGTTAGCAGAGAGGACCCTGAAGCGGAGCAATCCTGTCAGGCCGCAAATGGGAAACCAAAAGCCAGAGCGGAGGGGGGGCGAGGGATCAGTCTGACTTAAAACAGGTGGGTGGGGCCTGACTTAAAACCCTGCTGTCTGGTTGGGGGGCTAGATTGTGAGGCCACAAGCTCTAATTTGGTAAATTTTCTCATATGTGGCGATAGTGGTAATTTCTTTGGGTTTTCTCAGATGGGATTCTAGAGCAATGACAATGAGAAACAGTAAAGCACTTTGAAATCCATTCACACTGCTACGCGAAAGTTCTACCTCTATAATGTCTTAACCACGGTGCAGCTTTTATTTACTGTGTTTAACAGAGATCAACAGACATAGAAATTGTTCCTGCTAATCGGGTACCATGCAATTTTTAACATGTATACGTACTGTACAGATTAAGCATTTTTCATCTCCAATATCAAACATTTATCACTACTCTTTGGTCTGGAGTGTGTGTGTGTGTGTGTGTGTGTGTGTGTGTGTGTGTGTGTCTGTGTCTGTGTCTGTGTCTGTGTCTACATGGGTGTGTTCAGGTATATGAATGTGGAGGCCAGAGGTCAACATCTGTGTCTTCCTAAAAAGTTCTCTCACTGAACCTGAAACTTCCTAAGTAGGCTAGACTGGCTGTCTAGTTAACCACAAGGCTGCCTATCCAGTGCTGGGCTTTCAGGTCCACATTCTGGGGCGTCACTTTCGGATCAGTTCTGTGGATCCGAAACCAGTTCCCCTTGCTTGTACAGCAAGCGCTGAACCCACTGAGCCTTCTCCTTAGCCTTGTTTTTTTTTTTTTTTCTTCATGTGAAATGCTTTCACGGTCCTGTCTTTTGGGCGTACACGGTAGCTTGCCGTTCCAGATGGTCACGCAACAGCTCCCGGCTCCTCGCTGACTACATCTCAGCACGCACTGAGTGGCCTTTCTCCATCACCCACCTTCCCTCACGTCCAGCCTATTCCCTCACCCACACTATTCTATTCTCAAGCTGTATGGGCAGGAGATCCATCCTAGCGCCTTGAGCATAGTAGGCAAGCCCTGAACCACTGAGTTGCCCCTTGTCCTGAGACTGGTTTCTCCAGGTTCCATGTGGGGATTATGATATACTTGTCTTTCTGGGTAAGAGCTCCACTTTTCATTATGTGACAGAGCTACATAGTAAGGGGCTGCAGTATGTGTAGGGGGTGTCCATGTATGACTGTGCTCACTGAGGCCAACCATCAATCTTGGTTGCCACTCCTCATTCTGCTTGGAGGTTTTAAACGGGGGCTCTTACTGGTCTGGAGCTCATCAAGGAGACTGACAATGATCAGGAAAGTGAGTCTCGGAAGTCCTCCTCTTTCTCCTTCCCCAGTGCTGGGATTCCCAGTACATCACCGTGCCTGGCGTTTTCCATGAGCTCTGGGGCTTACACGCGGGTCCCTAAGCTTGTACGATAAGCACCTTGCAGACTGAGCCATCTCCACACTCCCTGTATGCTTTAATCAGATGGCCAGCACCCTTCCTTCAGAAACAGCAAACATGTTTTCTGTTCCCTCCCCTCTTTGCTGAAAGTTGAAGACAAACCTTTTGATAGAAGCCCAGGAGTCAGCACTCAGGTCCGATACTGAGTGTAGTATAGTGTTGGCCATGTGCTTATATTGGTCATGTAGCAGCTGAGGCTTTTTAAATTGAATATAATTTATTATTCTGTGTGTTTACGTGTGCACATACATTCATGCATGTGTGCACTGGGGCATACATGTGTCGTGGGGAGCAAACAGAGGTCAGAAGCCAAGCTTCAGGAGCCAGTTCTCTGTCCTCTGTGATGTGGAGAAGGATCCAGCCCAGGGTCTCGTGCACACGGTGTAAGCACTTTGAGGCTTTAACCCGGGTTGTCAGGTTTGTATAGCGACTGTCTCACTGGCCGAAGCTTCTCTTTTCTTGTCGTTAACGTCCAGGCCTTGGAGAAGAGGCCTTGAAGTCCCCTCTGTGGCTCCCAGGCACAGGACTTTCACAAGGTTGGAATTAATGGTGTGTGACTGGATCCATGATTAGCAGGTCCCTCTCCCGTTGTAAAATGGCAGTGGTACAAATGGGTTGGTCATAAAATCCAAAGCAATCCTGTCCGTCTGTGTTTTCCTCTGTCCCAGGAGCTAAGGCATGTATTGACTGGTGGTGTTCAAGATTGAAGGGCCTAAAACATTTCACCGAAGGAAAAGCCTGGGAAGAAATCCCTCCTGGGTTAACATGAGGAAGTTAATATGTCAGAAACATGTCTTACTTCTTCTGAAGGAAATGAAAAATCTTTTCCAGTATAAAATAGATTATGTGGTTATAATATGTGGTGCATACGTATATTAAATAAGAGAGATTGAACTGTCTACCAAAGTCTTCTAACAGTAGGGCATATGAAATACAAAATCCTTAGGAAGGCCGGAGAAATCCTTTAATGGGTTTTAAAGCAGGGGAATCACAAGTCCCTCTAACTCCTTTATCCAGCTGAAGTAGGTTATAACAATGATGCCACACTTCCGCTAAAATGCCGTTTCTCTCCCTTGCCTGCCTCCCCCTCCACCCTGACACTCAGAGTCAAAGCCGGCACAGGGCCTTGCGTACAACGAGCGTCTTCTGCTGTCTACATTGATTTGGGATTAAACACAGTTCACCCTACTAGTAATGTTGGAGAGTGCATATTGTTTTGAATGATTTTCAAAATCCCTTTGTCTTCTATTCAAAATGCTAGAAAGATAAAGATCTCTTGGGATTGAGGCCATGATCAGGTGGAAGTGTGTCATAGCATTCAAAAAGCTTTGGTTCCATCCCAGAGCCATATAAACCTGGTGGACTGTCCCAACCTGTGATCAGATCCCACAGGGAGTGTAGACAAGAGGATCTGGAGGTTCAAAGCCAGCCTGAGATACTCAGTAAGTTATTTCAAGGCCATCCGGAGCTACAGGAGACCTTGTCTAAAAAGAGGAAAGAGACAAAAGGGAGAGGAAAAGGAGAGAGAGAAGAGAGAAACACCCTCATAATACCCTAACGAAGTAGAATTCTGTTCTTTAAGGACAAGGAAGGATGCCCGTTAGCACAGTAACTTGGCATTGTTACCTTGCACGTGCTTTCACCGTGGAACTTTTTGAAGCTGGGACTTCCTGAGCTCAGTTTTCACCTTTGCAAATATACACATACCGAAGCAGATCGCTTTCAAGTTCATTTCAAGGTCTAGGACTCTTCTCACTTCTCCCTAAGGCTTTCTGCCTTGGAAATCTCATTGCTACCTCAGTAAAGCAGGCATAAAAGCCAGTGTGTCCCCTCTTTGAGTCAACGTGGGTTTTTCGTGAGAACGTTTCATGTCCCTGGTAATTTCTTGACTGAGTTTTCACAGCACCTTTCTATCTGAAGGGCAGTTATGGTTGCTGCTCTTCACAGTTGTCTGGGGGAGTCTCCTCTCCGTGCTGCAGTGGCTTGCGTCGTGATTGCCTTAAGGATAACAGGAGACATTGTATTTGTTCCAGAGTCACAGTGCCACAAGCATGGAAGTCCTTAACCCCCTGGGGGTGCGTAGCACAGAGACCCTGCAACCGAAGCAATGTGAGGGCCAGAACCGGCTGCCTAGCACACAGACCCTGCAGGTTAAATAAATTGTTCATACCGGATTGTGTTACTTAAACTTAGGATCCTAATTTGCACTGACAACATGCCAGGTCAGCCTATGGATGTGGTCGAGGCTGACTTCCCAGATAAGAGATAGAAATCTGAACTTGGTAGTTCTATAGATTGGTATGTGTCTAAAATCCAAGCACCTTATTTTTTTAAAAAAAAAATCCAAATAAAGGTTACTTTGAATGGACACCTACAGTGAGACTCTTTACAAGAGTGTGCAGTCATTTTCCCCTTCCTAAAGTGCTATTGGCAGGACAAGGCTTGGTATTTAATCTACAGCCCACCATGTCCTGCCCCCCACAGTGGAGAAAAGCACAGAGGGCCAGAAGAAAGAGATCAAGAAAGCATTAAAAATGTCAGGCCCCAAGACCATGTTTAAATTATTGGGTGAGATGCTGTCTTGCATTTAACAATGGTCCAGCACACCTCAGGGCCAACTTCCTCTCCGCTTGAATGTTTTGACGGGTTATTGCAGTCTGTCCCGAAATTGAATTTCAGTTTGTTTCAATAGCATTTGCCGGTAAGTAGGAGTGACTTTGGTATCTCGTTTGTGAATCTTGATGCAATAATCAGAGGTAATTGAAGCATGCACCAGCCACGGAGACTTATGACATGTTTTTAAACAAGTATTGACTGATCTGAAACTAATTTAACAAAAGCTGAAAATTGGACTCCTCTGAGAAGCCGGGCATTGAATTCAGGGTCTATGGTGGCTGCACAGAGTTGGTCTTTTTCGAGTTACCTTACCTTCCTTTCCTTCGGAGTTAGGTGTCGGTTAGCAACAGGCAGGGTTGCGACCCCATGGCTGGAGCTAATCACAGGACAACCGAAGTTAATCACTTGTCAACCACTGGCTTTGATGAACTGGGGCCAGTTGTCCTCTTGCATCTTGGTGGCCCGTGGAGACAGCAGAGCTTTCAAAATGAACTCCAACCGCCTCATTTTGGACAGCCGAGAGTACGAGAGTGCAAGTTTGGAATCTTTCTGGTTTTGTGAATAAACTTTCTGTAGCCAGATAAGCTGACTATCATCTTTTGTGTTTATTCCCTGGAAGACACAAATAGATGCGCATTTAGGTATTCCCAGAAAGCATTGTCATCCTAGACCTGCAAAGTGATTGCCTGAATCCTACTCTATTTAATGGACATTGTGTACTAAAGGGAGAGATGAATGGATAAGACCTGTAATTTACATCTCTGTGCCGTTCAAGAGGCCGAGATTAAAAGAGCAGGTGTGTGGTTCTCCTTAAGCTTGCAGGAGGGTGGGGGTGGTAAACAGTCATGGAGACGAATTTGAAATTCAAATGATGGAATAAGTAGTTGGAAAATGTTGGCGTCCGCACAGACTGACCTCAAGTCTGAATGGCGGTGGGTTTATATTTTTGCGCACCAAAGGAGAGCGAATGGGTGGTTGTGTAGTGTGCTGGAGAAGGTGAAGGAGGGAGATCAAGCAACGGAAACCATTTGATGCGCGTGGCCTAATTGAAGGAAGCAGAGGAAAGTGGTGATGTAAGGAGAAAGCTTGAAAGGGGAAATAATTAACAGCTTCATTAGGCAAAACTCACCATTTGTACGTGTTTCTAACACACCCTAACGGCAGATGCACTGAGACTCCGTGCAGACCAGATTTCTCTAAAACACAATGAACCACACAGTTCTTGCAACAGGCAATTAGGCGTCCAAGTCACCCTTGTCAGCAATGCAGCGAGGGATTCACAGGGAAGTGGGATCTGATCCGTTTATTTTCTAAGTAGAAATCTTGCAGACATGGGCCTCATTAGAGCATCATTCCACCTGTGGAGAGCGAAGCAGGTAGAGTCGACACGATCCCCTGGGGATTTGCAGACGTAATGCCCATTATCACTAATAGACACCCAGTGCCCAAATCCCAGAGCGTCTAGCTGAGACTATGCCCCTAAGTATTTGGCATGCTCTTCTGACGAGATGTTGTTGTCATGATGGCTGTTTTAATAAGGTTTTGTGTAATTGGAACAAGAACAGCACACACAGTGTGCCTTGGCGTTTTCCCCAAAGTGATTTATGCGATTTGAGGGGAAAGGATGCTGAAGGCATAAGGGGCGTGAGGACTTCTCCACCACAACTGCTTTACAGAACAATCCAGAAGAATCAGCTTACATGTCATAAAGTAGAGAGTAAGGTAGTTTTCTCTCAGGGTTCTGTGACCTCTGCTCTGGTTATTTTTGTAGATTCATTTTATTCTCACTATATATAAGCTCATTCCCAAGGAAACAGTATTCTAGCTCCTGAGTATTTGATTTACAGAGAAATTGAAGGTCAACAGACATAGATCCCACCTACAGGCCTCTAAGCTTTCTCCTGTTCTGCAGTGCTGGGGATAAACACAGGGTTTCACACCCTGGGAAGAACTCTACCAATGGTCTACATCTCTAGTCCTCTGTTTACTCTTTATTTGGAAGCGGGTTCTCATTGAGTTTCTAGGGCTGGCCTTGGATTAACTTTGTATCCCAGGCTGGGCTTGAACTTGTAACCCTTTTGCCTCAGCCTCCTCAGTAGCTGGGATTACAGGTCTTCTCACCAGACCCAGTAAGGATATGTTTTCATCCAGAAAGTAAATAAGATATGGCAGTACCTGAAAATTAATTCTAGCAAATTGTGTGGCAAGCTTACATAGTGTGTGTGCCGGTGAAGGGTAGGGTGTATTGTGAGGGATCTATACATCAGCCATTGTATCCTTGAGTGAGCACTTTTGAGAATACTTCTGCAAACAAGGATGATCACAACATCAGCAGGAAATATGGCTTCACAGGAGCAGTGTTGCACAGACAGCACGGACAGTGGAAGTGTGTCAGCAATCGCTTGATGCACACCCCGTGTGACTAAGAGTTTCATCAAGTCCAAGTGGAGGAGGGTTTAGAGGTGACTGCCAATAAGTGCCCAGAAGATCCTTGATTTGGGCTGTGTTATGGGGTATTTAGATCAGCAGAGATAAGCAAAAAGAAAAGAGATGCCAAAATGAAAAACAAAAACAAAAACTCTATATGGTTGTCCTTAGATAGGCATCACTGGGGAGGCAGGGGCAGGTGGATCTCTGTGAGTTTGAAGCCAGCCTGGTCTACAAGAGTTAGTTCCAGGACAGGCTCCAAAGCTACATAGAAACCCTGTCTCAAAAAAAAAAAAAAAAGAAAGAAAAAAAAAAAAGAAAAAAGAAATACTAAGTCAACCCTAAAGATGGCAGCTGAGCAGGGACTGGGGTCAGGGACGGTGATTTGCCACAGGATGAAGGATGGTTTGTTATTTGTGCTTTAAAAGGAAAACCCAAAGCTGATTCCTGGACTTTCATTTGGGCTCCAATCAGCCTCCTGGTTTCCTTTGTCAGTCTATCATGTATCTGCTGGGATCCATATTTCATCACCAAAGTTCACGGTACCCAGATTTATTTCCATTTATTTTGATTTTTGTTTGTATTTCGAAGTCTGAGTTGGAAAGTAGGAATGTGTTGTGTTGTGTTGGTTGCAGCCCAGGAAATCCTGGTCTTAAACTGAGACAGTTCTGAAGTTGGAAATGAGCAGAGCACACTCCCATGGTGGCGGCCAACATGTTGCTAGAAAAATGCTCCAGATCACCTTCTACCACGTCAGCCTCTCCTTCTTCCTTGTCCATGGCATCCATCCAGCCAGCTTACCTCCTCGTCAGGGCCCACACCCAAGCGCAAGGCGCTTGGTATTAGGCGGCACCTATACCATGCCTATACCTATACCATGCGTTCCCGCACCTGTGTGAGACTCTGGGCAGAGAACGTGGGAGTCAGTTTGGTCAGCTCGCTGCGAACAGTGAATAACTGCCTGCGAAGTCTGTGGTTTAATCACATTGCCCAGCTGCTCCCAGAGGGCTGTGGACACAGCTGCCCTAAGAACAGTCTCCTGTGTAACAGGATACAACCTGCTTACCCCCTTCCAGCTTATAAAATAACGACCAGCATAAGAGCACACTCAGCATTTCAGGAATGAGTGCTACATAAACAGGACCTACTGGTGTGTTCTCCACTGAAAGCAGAGAGAGGGGAGAGAGAGAGAGAGAGAAAGAGAGAGAGAGAGAGAGAGAGAGAGAGAGAGAGGCACACACAGAAACATGCAAGCACACACACACTCAGCTAACCATACACATGAAGAAACCCTTACTTTTTAAATGCAAAGTATAATGGAAGTAGAAATCAAAGCTTCTGCTAATGGCCTCCTTCCATTCGCCCAGAACATTTCCATGGCGAGATCAATAGGCTCGCTGCTCTTACATTCGCACGGCTTGTGTTTAACATGTCTGTCACCCATTAAGGAAAAAGTATTTTTGAAGTCCCTGGATTTTAAAGGAGAAAAATTAGAAAAATATTAAGCTGAGGTTATTATTTTTAATGACTACGGAATTCTGCATCACTCTGCTTTGGAAGTCTTTGAACTGTTAACCTGTGTTTCTGAGTGTGCCTTCGTCAGTGCGTAATTAGGGGGAATTCCTTAGGAAGTAATTGATATGAAGACCATATGACTTCAAATTTACAACAGGCTATTTAAAGGTTAAATTTTTATGAAGGTTATAAGTGTGTCTAATTAGTGAAAATGGGTATTTTGCCCATGTCTGAGGGGAGAATTGTTAAAATCTGGGTCATTAAGGAAGGTATCTTGAATCAATGACATTTTCACAGCACAGTAATAATCTACTGTGTTACACACAGAAAGAAATGTTAAAGGAGCCATTGGGTTTGGCTTGATACTACATAGTTACATAAAAGGCAACTCAACATGCACATTAAATAGTCATGAGCACAGGAGCCCTCTTCATCGAGAATTCCGAGTTCTTGGCTCGCATGCCTGGCTTGTAAAAGAAAAGAAAACCAAGGGAACAAGTGAGACTCTTTGACTTCAGAAAGCCAACCCTGAAATTAGACATGGAAACTGCCTGCGGAAAACCGCCAGGCTCCCGAGTCAGTGCGGGGTGAACAGGGACCTGCCTCAGTCTTGGGCTGTGGCACTTACTGGGTTCTCACTCTACAGCATGTTGGGAAAGTCTTCATTCCTGCCATGAGAGTCTCTAGATTGCCCAGGGAGAGTCAATGGAAAAGGCAGAAGCTGGATAGTATGGGACACAGGGAGAAGATGTGGAAATACCTAGAACGTGAAGTGATTCTGAACTGCCTGCCACCCTCTGAGCCGCTGAGGGCGGTTCCTTGCTGGTGTCATTCCTTTACCTTTAGGAGCCAGTCAATGACTCTGACCTCAGCTGTCCTTCCTTATTCACCATGCACTATTTTTTATTTTTATTTTTTTGAGACGAAGTTCCATGTAGCCAACAGAGACTTCAAACACACTAAGTAACTGAAGATGACCTTGAACATCTCGTTCCCTTGCTTGCACCTCCTCGGTATTGGAATCATAGGTTTGTACCACTGTGTGGTGCTGGGGAGGGAGCCTGAAGCTTCTGACAGGCTAGCCAAGCCCTCCTCTACAGCTCTAGGCTTCTCCTTGTGACTCTGCATAGGAATTCTCTCCATTAACAAACAATGTTAGCCCTCTCTACTGTAAAGAGTTCAAAGAAATCAGGCTGCTGAAGTAGAGGAGAAAGTTCAGGCATTAGCATATTTGTTTGTTTGCTTGTTTTTGTTTTTTGAGACAGTGTTTCTCTCTGTGACAGTTCTGGATGTCCTGGCATCTGCTTTGTAGACCAGACTGGCCTCAGACTCACAGAGATCCACCTACCTCTGCCTCCCAAGTACTGGGATTAGAGGCTTGCACTACCATGCCTGGCCTTGTTTTAAATAAAGGAAATCTGCTTGTGTAGTGGAGTATGTGTTCCTGTAAAGAACGAACTCAGGGTGGCCCTGATTTGTCACTCTTGTCTTGTTTGCACAGATGAACCTGTGGTGTGACAGGCAGGGAACGTTGGCACCTTTAACGTTGGCACCTTTATCATGCTAGCCAAGCCTGCGGTGCTTGGGAGAAGTGGTGTGAAAACACACACTTTATGCTGTTTGATTTTAACTGGCTTGACCATGTTCCTTTTCCTTTCTGCAAAGCTGGTCATTAAAGGCACTGGAGTCTGGGGAGCCCCTTGGATGGGAGCGTGGGGTTCTGTGTTCCCTTGACTGAACTACATCTGTGCTGAGATCACAGAACCTCTCTAAAAACGATGGCCTTTTATGGGGCCAGATGGTTAAACTCACCCAGAACAGTGAGTGTCCTGCTCTTTGGAGACTAGTGAGGTTAAGGCCAACGCTTACTTTTCTCCTGAACACACAATTACTACTTCACATCTTTGTTAATCACAATGCCACCTAGAGGTATTCAAATCTCTTCTTCTCCCCTAAGGTTGTTCCCAATCCAAGATAATTAAGGACTTGAATTTATACATTCATTAGTTAGTAAAGGAAGTCAGTGAAAAGAAAAAAAATCACATAAGAACCAGTGAGGTATAGTGTGTGTGTGTGTGTGTGCGTGCGTGCGTGCGTGCATGTGTGTGTGTGTGTGTGTGCGTGCACAAGTGTGCACATGTGTGGAAGCTAGCAGACAACTTTAGTTATCATCCTCAGGAATCCTGGTCACCTCCTTTGAGACAGGCTCTCTCAGGAAGTTCTATTGTTTGACCAGTGAGCCCCAGGGATCCTCTTGTGTCTCTGTCTCCATAGCCCTGGCATTGCAAGCAGTACCAGGTCTGCCTTTTTATCTGAGTTCTGGTCCTCAGACTCATGCTTTTGTGCTTGCAAGGCACTGATTGAGCTGGGCATCGGGAGAGCCCCGGGACTTAGCTGCCCACTGGTTTGCAGGTTGTCATGGAGACGCTAGATGACAGGATGTTGTCATTTGCTGAGTTATTTACTGCATGAGGAATTGACTGTGGTGTGTGCAGAATACATGCCAAGGTGGCGTCTGATGGCACGATACTGTGTTACCGATAGACCCACCATCTGACCACAGAGTCAGGGCACGAGACACAGGCGCAGGAGCAGATGCTCGGGTCTTTCCCCAGCAGTGGGATCCTTCCGCTGAACACCAGGGACAAAGCAGAGGAACTCTGTCCAGTTTGACCTGCTGCCCTTGGGGCTTCACTCTGACGGCAGAGGCTCATTAGACCCAGGTCTTGTTCTGGGCTGGGGTTTCCTTACTCCAAGACTTAGACTGTAAGTCAGCTTCAGAGTGGTGTCTGCTCAACACAGAACTCTCAAATCTCTCTCTCTCTCTCTCTCTCTCTCTCTCTCTCTCTCTCTCTCTCTCTCCAAAGTAAGGTGTGTGTGTGTGTTGTTCCTCAGGGACTCCCCTATACACACACACACAGACATGCGCGCGCGCACACACACACACACACACACCTTACTTTTGACACAGGGTCTCTCACTGGCCTGGACCTTGCTGATTAAGCTCCACTGGCTGGTAGACATGACCCCAGGATCCTCTGCCTCCCCAGTACTGGGATTACAAGCATGCATCATCCTGCCAGCTTTTTTCATGTGGGTTTTGGACTCAGGTCTTTGGTGCTTTGGATGCAATCATTTCACCTTCTGAGCCCTCTTCCACCCAGGAGTGTCCCTCAGAGAGGCTTCTAATCTGTGTCAGTCTCCTTCCACTTTCCCCACCCCCACCTCCCATCCCCCCACTCCCACCCCCTGCCCCCCTCCTCCACCCCCCACCACTGCTGCCCTTTTTCTTTCGCTCTCTAATTTCTTAGAGAAGATGGCTGGCTGTTTGAGGGACTTTACCGCAAAAAGAATAATCCCACCTACTTGGCACTGAAAAGGTTGCAGGGCAATTATTAGGGGAGAAAAAAAAAACCTTAAAGATGCAAGTATTTGCCAACTGTAGTTCCTGCAGCTCTGATTAGCAAATTCTCTTGATCCCCAGTGAATAATTACTAATTAATCAGGAGGGTTTTTTTTTAAGCTCTTAAAATTAGCACGTTGGGTCCTGAAGCCTGAAAAAAAGGAATTATGGCTTTATTTCTTCTTTCTAAAGAATTAAAGAGAAAATTGAGGATTAGGAATTGTCTGATACTGTAAACCAGAGGCACTGCTTTCCAGACCTGGAAGCTGCTCCCCAGGCTTCCCACCCATCCCCGTGCAGGGAGGTTTTCCTGCTAATAGCAGGAATCCAACTGCGGATCATTAAGTCACCCCAGGCACATCGATGAAAACACTTAGTGGACTTGTTCCCAGTGGTCAGAGTCTGGGCTGAGTGCTTCCGGGTTCTTGGCCTCTCACACCAAGAACTGAAAATACGATATTACACAGATTCACCACAGAATCAAGACAACTCTATTTGCAGCAAAAGGATAGTACAGATTTCAAAGAGGAGCAGTGTCAAGATTGACAGCAGGCCGCACGAGCAAAGATACCCAAGCACCTGATCACGGCTCAGGGCTTCCTTCTATGGGCTTCATGAAGAAGGCATGGTAACCAAAGGATGAGAGTCTGGGCGGTTCTCTGTTTAAATTCCTGTGATCATAGTCATTTCTCTACTGTTCAGGTCCCCGCCCACAGAGCACGCCCACTTATGCATAGGCATGAGATGCTAAATAGGGAATTCTTCCTAAAAGCTGACTAGAGGATGGTTTGTCTTATTGTACCCAAACTAGTTCATGCTGAATCAGTCCATCTATTCTTCAGACCCAGATAGATTTGAACTAGACTCGAACAGAAACTGTCTGCATTTGAGTGTTACTGAGGATGGGAAATGTATACCATTGTCCAAAGAGTGTGGCCCAATGTAGGTGGGGGTAAGGGGTTCTAAGGTGGATGGGTGCATTGTTTGGAGAGGGGTGCATAGCGCCTGCAGGTGAAGGAACTAGACGGCTAAGTGTGCTGTTACAAGAGGGTGTGTGTGTGTGTGCATAGCCTAAAACCAATGGGCATCCGAGGTGCTACCCTACTTTTTATGCTTCCCTGCTTCAAGTTTAGTGATGTAAAGAAAAGAAACTTTATATGGTATGTGTGCACTGTGTCCGCTAACTCCACTACTGGCTCTGGCTTTGATTGACTTGTTCCTGGCAGCGGCACTGAGGCAGCACCACAGTGTGAGCAGTTTTCTAGACGTCGGGGTCTGATCACACTCTGTGAATCTGTCACGTCGCACACAACCCATTTTCCTGGGCATTAGCAAAACTGCATTTTCCAAGCTACGAAAACCACAGCCTGCCGTGCACTGAGGGTACACATGGGAGAAAAGAAATCTCTATCCCAGCAAATCTCATGCGGTGGTGTGCACCAGCAACTGCAGCCTGCAGGTGACAGACATGGGCGGATCTGCACTTCAGTTAGACGGCAAGTTTGGGGCCATCCTGGAGTAAATGAGCCCCTGTTTCAAAACAAGCAAACAAACAAAAACCAGATAAACAAAACTCAATGACACCCTTCATCCATGCACTTTTCTGTGTGTTTATGGCCTCCTTATACTGCTCACTTCATAGCCCCAAATTCTCTTGGAAAGAGAACATTGTATGTATTTAGTTTTTCTAACTCTCCAAGCTAATTCCTGTTCTGTCCACTATATAGACAAGTATCTGAGACTCGCAGAGACACAATCAGTACCTTTCCAGCACACCATGAACAACACTTTATGTCAGAGTCAGGAAGACAGTTCCAGCTAATGGCAGGCACCGGTCCCCACCGGTGTTGTGTGGGGCATCAGGGATGGTGACTGTGTTGCTTGGGTTTCTTTCTTTGGAACAAATACCTGACCACTATGGCCTTCTAAAGAGCACAGGTTGGAACCGGGGGATGGCTCTACCTGTAAAGTGCTTGCTGCCCAAGAGCGAGGACTGAGGTTCCATCCTCAGAACCCACGTAGAAATGCTGAGCTCAGCAGCTCACACTGTTTCCGGGGCTGGGGAAGCAGAGGCAGCAGGATCCTGGAGTCTCTGGCCAGCTAACCCAGCCTGTTTGATGAGGCCAGTCAGGGAGATGGACATCTGAGAAATGATCCCTGAGGTTATGCTCTGGTCTCCCACATGCATGCTTACCTGTCCGAACCTTCTTCCCACACAGGTGTGTCTACACACATGGAAAGCGGGGTGGGTGTCTTTTGGCTCACCGTTTGAGAAGCTTTATAGCAGGTTCTGTTTTTCTGACCTGTCAAGAGGCAGTCACTTTGGCAGGAGTGTGTGGAGGAGTTAGACAATTCATGACCTGGGAGGAAAAAGAAACATCTTGTGCACTTTCCAGAGACATACCTTACCACCAATTGACATAAAAACCTCCCACGAGATCCCACTCTTCAAAGGTTCTATACCTCCAGATATTGCTGAGGTAGAAGCTAAAGCTTTAACCAATGGATCTTTGGGGGTACACTCCAGATACAGACTGTAACAGCGGTCATTCCTTGTAGACAAAACTCATATCCATCAAGATGGTAGAGATGGGGCCTGAGCCTCAGAGAAAGACGCTGACTGAAGTCCTTGCTGCTGCAGCTTAGCTCCACTGGACTTTGTTAAAACAAACCCAGTTAGCTTTAATCTATATCTTTGGATTGGAAAGCTGAGCAAAAGACAGTATTGTATGTGTTTAAAAAGTCTTGGAGATATAAGGGGCTAGAGCGGCGGCTCGTTTGGCGGAGCACCTGCCTGGCATGCACAAAGCCCGGCCCTACGTAAACTGGAGGTGGTGATGTCCTCCTGTGACCCCAGCACTCCTGAAGCAGAGGTCAGGCGATCAGAAATGCAGTCTTACGTGCTACAAAGTATTTTAGGCCGGCCTGAGCTCCAGGAGACCTTGTCTCAAAACGTAAACTTTATGAGACCCTGTCTCAAAAAATAGGCACAGTGCTCAGCAGGTAAAGGCCTTTGTTGCAAAAATCTCATGACCTGAACTTGATGCCCATATCCCACATAACAAAAGGAGAGAACC
This sequence comes from Myodes glareolus, assembly GCF_982192425.1. NCBI lineage: Eukaryota > Metazoa > Chordata > Mammalia > Rodentia > Cricetidae > Myodes > Myodes glareolus. The sequence goes on from NC_142047.1 coordinate 58,282,270, forward strand.
AACTTTTCTTACACACACACACACACACACACACACACACACCCCACAGTGGGCACAAACAACACACTAAATAAACAAATACGTAAGGTTGTAAATAAGAGGAAGTCAGTGTTCATGTGTGCCTCTCAACCCTTCCCTTTCACATAACTTAGCCAGTTTTCCAAATCTCTTGCGAGGAGTTTGGGAAAGTCGGTCTCTGTCTCTGTCTCTCTGTTATTCTCTCTGTGTCACTATCTGTGATTCTGTCTGTCTCTCCCTCCTCCCCCTCTCCTGGAGAACAGTGGAAAGCTGGCCAGAAGTAAAACTGTCCCATGAAGTGGGAGGGGAATGAGTTACAAACACTAACGTCTTCCAGGTGGCCGGTTTCCTTGGGAGGTAAATGTATTGTAATTAAAATCATGTGAACTTTCTAGAACAAACTCTCTGAGTCTGACGCCAGGAGATGCTGCTCCTTCTGTAGCGCACTTGCTCCAAGGGAGGTGTGCCTGACTGCCCCTCCAACATGCAGGCATTGTGGCATCTAAATTAATCCTAAAAGCATTTTCTCGTGTAAAGGTCTCTTTTATTTATTTTCAATCCAGGTTGCAAATAAATCTTAATTATGATGTGAAATTCCACACAGACAGAAACTTAAAAGTTCAAGTATTTCCTATTAAACATATAAACTCGGTCGTTGTTCTATACCACGTGTCTGAAATCCTTTGGGGTCTTTGAAACAGGACCTTGCTGTGTCGTCCTGGATAGTCTCTAACTCTACATAGAGCAAAGCGGCATCGAGCTCCTCAGTGGCGCTTACAGGGATCCATTGCCCTAGCAAGTTTTGTGCACCTGTCCCAAGCTTTGATGGGATCCAGAGCTCCGTGCATGCTACACAGTCTGCCTACTAAACTGCATCCTCAGCTCCCCCGATTCTTGTTTTTCGGTCTAACTATCATCATATTTCCGCCTTAGAAACATGCCACAACAATCTTAGAGTTGCTGTGTTTGCCCCGCTGGAAACCCTGGCTCGGTCAGCTTGCCTGCTTCTGTAGTCTCTGGAATAAGGGGCCCCAGAGGCTCCAGAACCCATAGCACGTACATTTCATTGACGTCACTTCCGTGGCCCCACCCTTCCTTCTTTTGCCCTTGCCCTGGACTCAGTTCTCCTCTCTGTCAGACAAAGTGTGGTGAACCTGACAGGCACTTTGGAATTTCCAGAAGGGTCTCAAAGCAAGCATGAGAGGAATCTGAAGTGGGAGAGGATTCCTGGAGGTGGTTCTGAGGATGGGTCCGGACATGTGGGAGGATTCTGTGCTAACTTTTCCTGAAGAGATGTTAAGAAACATCCATTCATCCAAGATAAGGCTTCTATCAAAGACTAAAGTAAGGATTCCACCCAAGTCTAGTTTAGTGAACTAATCAGTTTGTTGAGCCTGCTTGGAGAGCACTGGTGAGGGGTGACTCACAGAAGTGTCCCCCAAATCGCTGCCTCACCACAAAGCCCCACCCCACTGGGTACAGCAGCCCTATCCATACCTTGCTTGTTGTCCTGTGTCACTCTGAGAAACGATCCAGCCATGTCATCTTGCACTCAATTTGGGTACCAACTGTAGCTTCCCCGCCAGGGTTGACCCACAGTTGACTCTCAAACTGGCGATGCAGGTTGCTTTTAGCCACTCAGCTGATCATTTCTGCATGTTCAACAAGAACTAGACTCTGTTTCTTATAGGCATGCCTGGCCACCTTTTCCTCTTGGCCATCTGTGACCATTGAAACCCTACTAGTCCCTCAATACCTTTCTTAATTTAGGACGTTTTCTCGTTAACATTTTCTTCAATGGATATTTGTGTGTGTGTGTGTGTGTGTGTGTGTGTGTGTGTGTGTGGTGTGTGTGTGCGTGTGCACATGTACATGTGTGCATGTGTTCCGGAGACTAGAGGGCAACATCAGGTGTTGTTCTCAGTTGCTTGTTTCTTTTAAAAGTGCTTTAGATTTATTATTATTTTTATTTCATATAGATGAGTGTTTTGCTTGTGTCTACACAGCAACTACAGCCCTCAACTCAAGGGGGACAAGAAATGGTTTATTATGAGCCAAATTTGAGTAGCCATGGCCCCAAAGTGTGGACTTAGGTTACCCCAAATGCAAATTCCAATATGGACACAGTTTCATAGTAACAGAAAAATAAGGTCATAAATCAAGGGACTCTCAAACTACATTGGAAACAGTAAGGGGCAGTTATAGCACAGCAGGGAAATCCCTGATATACCTCCCAGATGTTATCTGACGGCTTTAGCCTTTCGGTGGTGGGAAATTAGGGTCTCCTTAAGATTGTTAATACATTTCAAAAGTTTTTGTTGTTGTCATTGTTGTATCTATAGTCAAGGTACTGGATTAATCACAGAGACAGGTAGGAACAAGCAAATGACTGTTTAGTGGGCTAAAGAAAGACCAATACAAATTGGAATTAGACTCTGGACCTGCAAACTTCCAAACTTCCCATAGTCATTGAAGCTTTAATAAATTTGTCAGCCTCTGTAGACATAGCTTCTTTCAGGAATCCCCACTCATAACTGCATGTGGACCATGAGTGTTTGATGCCATCAGAGGCCAGAAGAAAGCATCAGATTTCCTGGATCTGGAGTTACGGATGGTTGGAAGGTACCATGTGTGTGCTAGGAACCAAACCCAGATTCTTTGCAAGATCAACAAGTGTTCTTAACTGCGGAGCCATCTCTCCAGCTCAGATACTTTAGTTTTTGAGGTATAGTCTCTCACTGAACCTCAGTCTCATCTCTTCATCTAAGCTGGCGAACTAATGAGTTCCAGAGACACTATTGTTGATCCACCAAGCACTGGGCTTACACACACACACACACACACACACACACACACACACCACAAGCTTTGACCATGGGATCTGGGAATCTTAACTCAGGTATGATGTAATAGATATATCAGATACTAATATATCTATTAGTATAGATGGTAATATTGAATACTAAAATTTTAATACATGAAGTTAAGTTCATAAGATTCACCCAATTGTTAAAGAGCAAGCCATTTTATTATAATATCATGGAGTGGTGACATTAATTTTCTCAACATGACACAATCCAGAATCAGTTGGGAAGGAAATTCCAATGCAGGATTGTCTAGATCTGGCTGACCTGTGGTTATATCTATAGGGAATTATCTTGATTACGTTCGTTGAAGAGGAAAGACCCACTCAGTGTGGGTGGCAACACTCCCTAGTCACAGCGGCAAGGCTTGAGAACACTGGTCACATTACATCCCCAGTCAGGTGCAGAGAGCAATGAATGAGTGAATTCATGCTTATAAATGCTCAGATCACCTTTCTCATTCTTAGCCAGTTCAGGATGCCCTGCCTAGGGTCTCCACATTCTCTGCTGTGATGCAGGCTCTCCACAGGCCACAAAGCTGAAGAAGGACCCCTCCAACTGAAACCTCCAAAGCTACAAACCAGCATAACCTTTTCACTTTAGAAGTTGAATGTCTGAGTGCCTGAGAATGTAATCTTTTTTTATATATGTATAAGTGTTTTGCCTGTTTACTCCATGCATACCTGTTGGATTTCCTAGACCTGGGGTTACAGTTGGTTGTGGCACCATGTGGGTGCTAAGAATCGAACTCATGTCTTCCTCAAGCTCTGCCATGGATGAGCCATCTCCCAGCCCAGAGATCAATGTGTACCCAGAGCTAGACATGTTTCTTTCACAGTTGGGGAGGGGTGATGTTGGGGACCAGATTTCTCCACTGTGATTGCACTTGTGCCATGGTAGGGATGAGGGGGGAGATCTATCGGATGATCAGAAAGACATCCACCCTGAGGTTGCTCCTTCCTACTGGCTCCAGGATGTGTGGAAGCCAGGTGGAGGGAGATGTGTTCTGGGCACAGCAACACTCTGTCTCAGGAAACATCCTGTAGAGGGCTGGCTTTTCTTCCATTAGTGTCTCCAGCACAACATTATAGACCATCTGTGCTTTCCTGAGAAAACGAAAAGAAGCCTCAAGTGAGGCTTGTTCCTCATCGATTCACCACCACACACCTCTGGCGTTTGGAGCCGTTCTGTGGTGAGCTACTGTGCTTCTCATTCCCTGGGCACTGTTTGTCCTACCTGACCGTTTTCCTAAAGCCATAATCCAGGCCTTTCAAAAGGAGAGGAAAATAATCCCTTGGCCTTTTTTTCTCCCTTTCTTTCTTTCTTTCCTTCCTTCCTTCTTTCTTTCTTTCTTTCTTTTCTTCCTTCCTTCCTTCTTTCCTTCTTTCATGACAGAGTTTGTCTGTACAATCCTAGCTATCCTGGAACCGGCCCTGTAGACCAGGATAACCTCAAACTCTGAGATGGCCGGCCTCTGCTCCTGAAGGCTACAGAAATTCCTAAGAAGGAATGCTATTGTTTTATCACTCTCCTGGATGACTGTCAAGATTAGAGCTCTTTCCTCGGGTAGGGTGAGGTTGGGGATTAAGGCAGGCAAAGGTCTGTGGCTCCTGAAGGGCTTGATTCTAAGTTCAGGAACAGCCAAGGAAAAGATCTGTCAGCTATTGTCGCTAAACTCAGCCACTGAGGGACGATCAAGGCCCTCCCAGCGAGTCCGCATCTGCTCAGCCACCTCCATCACACAACGCAGACTCTGACTCTCGCAGAAGGAGAATGCCACCCAAAAGGGTTGGTTGCCTTCTGAACCATTTTAAAATCCACGCTAAGTTTACATTCCCTAGGAAGTTTACATTTTCTTTGCAATGATCAAAGAGCCACATCGACCTTGTGAACACGGAGGACAGACGGGGCCATTTCCTGAATCCCCACCTGGAAGGGTGACCCCTTCCCTAGTTACCTGGAGCATGCATCCCACCCACCGCCAACAGGAGGAGTCAGCTTGTGCGAGCAGAGTTTCCCCTGTGGTTTCCGGAGTTAATTAGATTCCTCAGGTGTAAGGTTTTCAGGTCTCCAAGCTGCTGGAGCCAAACGGGTGCCCCCTCTCCCACTCACGCTGCAGGGCCCTGTGCCTCAGCTGAGGATCCTGACATTCTAAGCCAGGGTGTACGCCTCCCTGGCAGGCAGCAGCAGCACAGCAATGCACAGCCTTTTGGGGTGGGGGTGGGGGTGGGAAGGGGTGGTGGTGGGAGGGAACGTCAAAATTTGCAAACTTGGGATCCTGGGCACAGGGCCAATGAGGGCTGAGTGAGTCGCCTTGGTGTTCCAAGGAAGGAAGCTGGCCCACCAGCTGCATTCTGGGCATGGTGTCTGACGGAGAATGGTGGGGAGAGGGACTCGTGTCAGCTCCAGAGGGAGATGCCAGCTGCTTCCTCTTTACCCCTTCAGTGACACTTCTCTTATGGCTTGGGCAGGATCCACTCTCCTGAATGTGTTCAGAGAAAGCCTATTCGCTGTGTTCCTTGGGGCCTGATTGGATACTACTTTGCAGGGAGTGCTGAAATGTTAGCAGCCTTCCAGCACCCAAATGTGACTACAGTATCCCTGAATAACTCAATTTCATTGGCACTGTCTATGGCTTATCTCTTGCTGGGAAGGGATTTTAATTCACACCCCTCTCACTTTTAAAAATAGCTTAACGCGGTTGCCAAGGGGGAGGGCCTGGTATTTACTATCAGAGAATATATGAATTAAAATACTAGCTCCCTCCTCCCGCTCCCTTGAGATTCCCTGGCAGCAGTCAGCCCAGCACTCTGATACCTGGGAGAAAGCCTGTCCCACAGAAGGGGCCTTCCTCCTTCACAGGGCCTGACCCACCTCTCTTATTTGTGCCTGGAAGGCAGCGCGCACCAGGAATTAGTCACTTAGTATTCATGCCGTGTCAAGATTGGAGTGAAAGCTTATATTGCAAAGCTGGGGGTGTGGTGGCCAGACCAAACACACAGCAAGCAGTTCACATCACAGTTAGATTAGAAGAAAGCACGGGGCAGAGCCTGCAGGTCTTTCTTGTCAGTGGAGCAGTCCATGAAAGACATCACTCCATAAAGCCGGGAAGGGGAGGCTGTGGTGGGTCCGGCCTCCTTCTTCCGGAGCTGCTGGTACCTCTGAATGTTGGTGTGAGGGTTTTAAATATATTTTTCTTCTCCTTCCCCTCCCTTGTCTGCTTCCCTCCCCTTTATCTTTTAAATATAGAGGATCTCTGCCAGGGATGAGATTGAAAGGGACAATTTCTCAATGCATTTCCACATTTCACAAAGGGTCAGTGATATGGGAGGTGTTAGCTGGCCCCGTGATTACTACTGGAAATAACAGAGCCCACAAGGGAAATGGTGTTTGGACAATAATTCACATATGTTAATGCTTAGCTCCGTCAATGCCAGCTTTATTTTCTTCTTGATATACACAAAGCTGGCAGACAATTTTAACTGATGAGGTAATGTCATCTTTAATTTAAAGAGCCTTGAGCTGACCACTCTAAGCAGTGACATCATCCTGGCGACTGTCTCCTGGGTTTTCCGTAGACATAAGTCACGGGCCCTGGCAGTTTGGTTAACGACTGATGGTCATCATGCAGACTTCCCCCACTTGATTTCTTTTAAATTGCCAAATTCAGTTTACGTGACTGCCATATTTTAGCCAGGCCTGAAATGAATATATCGCAGCAAGTTAAGGTTTCAAATAAATGGATTGCAATGGTATTGTGTGAATTCTAGGAGAAAAAAATGAAGATAAGTCAGGTTTGCCGGTCTCCCAGGTGGCTTGGTAAATAAAAGGAATGGAAGGGCTGGGGAGATGGTTTATTAGGTACAACAGTCTCTGCACAAGCATGAAGTCCTGAGCTTTAATCCCCAGGAACCACATACGAAGCTGGGCGTGGCAGTATGTATCTGTAACCACGCGCCCTGGGAGGTGAAGATGAGGGTCTCTGGAGCTCGTTCACTACCCAGTCAGCCCAGCCTAAGCAGCAAACCTCTGACCTACACACACACACACACACACACACACACACACATACACACTCCCCTACACGAACATACAGAAACACGTGAGCACACACACACATGCACACACGTGCACATGCACGTACATGCTCAAGTTTTAAAAAAGGAAAAAGGGAAGACAGAAGCAAAACACTATTCAATACAACACCAGACCAATGGAAACCGTGTTCTGCTCCAGGACACCTAGTATGTGCTGCTGATGGTTTTCTGCCTTTTAAAGATCCTTACACTCCAAGCACACATTCACCCACTGTGACCCCCTCACTATCGGTCCCCTCAGTATGATTATGAAGCCTGAGTTTTCCTTGATGATTTCACACTTGTGTTGATTCTCTTCCCTTTAAAGATTCTGTCTGCCGGGTATAAACAAGGTTACTTTCCAGTCTTACAACCCCCTCCCCTCTTCTTCCAGACTTGAAATCATGCTTTGTGGCACAAGTGTAGGCTGGGGAGGTATTCCGTCTCAGCCACTGAATGCGGCTAAAGAGAGAGTCCTTTCTCAGAAGACTGGAGTTGGGCAGAATGGCGTTAAATAGTGAAGAATCTGTTTATTATTCCGTGGCCATATGTTTAGAAGGTCGCTCACAGAAATCAAAGTATTGTTCACGGGGCACTCCAGCCAAGGAGACATTCCGAATTCATAAGAGAACCTCGCAGTTTGAAAAGAATGCCCCGCATTATGCGCGGGACACCCCTACCACAGACAAAGCCACACTGCTTAATAATAGAGAATTGTGCTTCAGAGAGTTTGCTTTTTCTTGCTAATTGGTTGCTTTAACTGACATTGTCTGCAAGTATAATGGACACCATTATTCTTAATGGTTCTGTGCTGTTGATGATGTGCACAGGCAAGGCGGTCCATTTTAATTATTGCATCTCCCTCTGTATTTCTTCCCTCCACGCGGAGCAGTGCTAAATGCAGATGGTGCATTTTTCCCCTTGACAGACCATACCAGATGTGAAGTTTCCCAAATTCTAAAGTCGAAGGGACCTTGTTCGCCACCTCACAACGTCTCCCTTTCTTGTTTGCAAGGTATGACTACGTGGAGGTGATCGATGGAGACAACGAAAATGGTCGCCCTTGGGGCAAGTTCTGTGGGAAGATCGCACCTTCTCCCGTGGTGTCCTCAGGGCCCTTCCTCTTCATCAGATTTGTCTCTGACTATGAGACGCATGGGGCAGGCTTTTCCATCCGTTATGAAATCTTCAAGCGGGGTAAGTGACTTCCATAAGAACAAGAGTGACTAAATTAGTCTTTAGTGGTGTTTGATTTCCCAAAAGATCACGTGGAAAAAAAAAAAAGATGAGGTCATGACTTCACCCTTTCATAAAGCATTTAATTTTTCTCTTATAGAAATGTTGGGAAATATTTTCAATAAAGAAAATATATCCATGGTATGGCAGAAGTATGTTTAAAATGGAAAAACAATACTCAGAAATTAAAAAAAAATGGTGTTACCCTAATGTGTGACACCATTGTTGGCTATTTAAATTCAACACATCACATTGGATTCTCATATTGATTCTTATCTTTTCCAGAAATAAATTAAAGTGCTACTGGAGTTTAATATATTCTCTCTCCTTCTCCATCTCTCTCTGACCCCCTCCAAGATCTCTAACTCAAGCTGGTCTCGAACTTGCTACGTGGCTGAGATGACCTTGAACTCTATCTTGCCCCCTCCTTCTAGGTAGGAGGGTTACAAGTGTGTGGCCACACACAGTTCATACCATGGTGGGGGTGGACCTCTCGGCTTCATGCAGGCCAAGCAAGCTCTCTACCCACTCAGGAAGCATTCCTAGTTGACCTGACTCTTTCTAGGCCCATGTCCAGGTTGTCCTCTGTGCACACACTGTACGCAGTACACAGAATGCCTGTGTGTATAAGCATACTGTAGACTCACACATTACATTTACCAATGTTTCTCTTAGTAGCTTCAAATTTCCGTGTGTAAAATTTGCTTCATTTCCCAACACGGTTGCTTCTATTTGAGAAATGCAAAAAAAAAAAAAACCCAAAACCCACTTTTCCATTTCTGCACATATATTCTGCATAAAAATATTCACAAAATTTATTCATAAATACACACTTTTCCTCAGAAGTCATCTAATGATACAGAACTCGTGGATGACTGATCTTTTGAAAACTCAGCATTTATTTCAGGGCTCAGCAACTTCAGAAGTTTCCAAAAAAACATGTGGATTATACTGATCATACTTTAATGCAACCAGGAAATTAATTTTTTAGATGCTGGCTTTGAAGTTTTCAGTCAATGGGTTATGATTATGAGAATTTGCCACTCAAATCCCCAGGAGCTGAGAACAGGACTGTCCTGCCTGGTAGCCTTAGAACCTCTTCGCTTCTCCCCGGACCACCCAGAATCTCTCCCCAGTGCCCCTATTTCCCCTTACATCTGTTCTCCCTGATGTTGGAACTTTGGGCCACTATCCCAGCGTTCACCTAAAGAAACTTCCCTGGGACACTCACACCTCCAGCCTGCCATACTTCCTTCGTTTTGTCTGTTGGCCTGGGTCCCTGGCTCTACTGCTGAAGGAGGTTGGGGAGTATTTCTATGGACCGCAGTGTCAAGGACTGAATGGTGAAGCTTGGGAGAGACTGTGTAATTAAGGGTCTATATATTTAACCTGGGTCAGGGAGGGGTATTACTCAATTGCTTGAGTGCCTGCCTACCACAAACTCCTGGATTCCACCCACAACACCAAACAAACTAAGTGTACTCTCCTGTGATTCTACACATGATCAGTGAAGGCGGGAGTAGCAGAATTTCACGATCATCCTCAGCTACAAGGCACACGGGGGACCCTATCTAACTGTAACCCCGAGAAAACACCTTAGCTATGACAATTGCCCATCCCTTTGGTCATTAACATCCAAAGGTGCCTTTTTGTAGCCACACTAGTAGGTACTTGTCATCTTCCGAGTCATAGCCGGAGATCGGTACACCTCCAGATTTGTGTTTACAGCATAGTCCTCTGTATAACTCCTCCCTCCCGTGCTGGCCTCACTCCTGTTCAGCCCTGGGAGTGTCTTCCAGTTCCTGAGCCCTCTCTGGCCACTGTCCATCCCCTTTGGAGGAGGCATTTTTTGCAATTGGGGAAAACTTATATAATAATGAAAAAGGCAACGGTTAACGACAACAATGAAAGCCAACCCTTTGGGACTGGGAGTGTGGCTCCCCTGATGGAGCACATGCACATGGCCCTTGAAAGATAAGGCCAAGATAACAAGAAGCTTGATGTCATCCTCCACCACATGGAGTCTGTGTCAGTCAGCATAGACCTCTCCCATCACCCCCTTGGGAATTCTCTGCTGTGTCAAGCCCTACGCAGACTGGGATCACTTCCAATGGTACATCGTATGGCCAGACACCGTGGAAATGTTGGAAATGATGCGGTTCTGAAAGTAGAGTCAGTGCTGGTCATACTTACTTTGTCTCACTGAACCATAATCTCATCTGGGCATGCTGACCTTTCTCAGGAGAAGGTATTAATGCCTGCTTTAGAGCTCTCTGTGCACCTTGCCTTTGAAGATCTAAGGGAGATGTTTCTTCCCCAGAGAGGAGATTGAGACGTAAAGACACACGGCGTCAAGGAAGTGAAATTCTAAGATTACCAATATCATACATCACATATTATATAACATATGCGATACATGCATTTACTGTTTATTAACTATGTGATTATAAACTAGTATAACAATATGTAATATGTTTTAGGTAGTCATGGTATATATAGTGTATGGGTTTGTATATAGTCCATATGTAACTTAAGAATTAATCACTCAACTTGGCATTGTTACTGTCATCTCAGTTGCTCCCTGAGCCTTCAGAATGGAATGAAAACATTTACCTAGACCTAACCTGTCAAAATACAGCAGTGCCCTGAGCCTTTAGCTATAATCAAACCAGTTAACACATGGAGACAGAGCAGAGTAGTGCGAACCCCACATAAGGTTTGAAATGCATTCTTAACAGACCATATCACCTTGGAAGGCCAGGTGTATTGTATCCAAGTAACAAGCCTCGATCTCTTCCACTCCTCAGCTGTGCCAACTCAGAGGTTAGTCAGCCAACTTTCCTCTCAAGAGCTGCCAGAGCCTCCAATGAGAACGAGGCTTATTGACCTAAGTCACAAAAACTATCTGCTTCGCTGTCTAAGGAGTTACCTCAAGTCATCGGGCACTTCAGAGGGCTTCTCAGTTCAGAAAGGTGCCAGACTGGGCAGGTGGCTCAGTCAGGAAAGTACTTGCCCTACAAGTATAAGGACATGAGTTCGACCCCCAACACCCAAGTAAAACACTGGGTGTGATGGAATGTGCCTGGGGAGGCAGAGTCAGGTCATTGGTCAGTCGGACTAGCTAACCTGTGAGCCCCAGGTGAGCTCCAGGTCAAAGTCAGAGGCCAAAGCAGAGGTCATCCTCTGGCCTTTGCATGCATATTCACCTGCACACCCAAACATGTACACGTGCACACCCAGAGTCAAGAAACAGTCTTGACTTATCACCTTATTTCATCAACTCTTGGAGTTCTTACAGCAGCCTGTGAGCCACAGCCAGACAGGGAAAGAGAAGGTGACTTGGATGACCTCGGATTCAATACTGATATTCTAAAGGCCTCGTTTTCCAGGCTGAAGAGACGGCCCAGTTCTTAAGAGTACTTTTTGCTCTTACAGAGGATTCAAATTGGGTCTTCAGTATTCATATGGTAACTCACAATCATCTTTAACTCTAATTCCAGGCTAATTCAGCCTTTGAGGGCCCCAGGGATTCCTGTGGTGCACATATATGCAGTCAAACACTTATGCACATAAAAATAAAATCAATCGATCTTTAAAGGGGAAGGGGTGTCCCATTTTCTCTGCTTTCTTTAAGTATGGCTACTTGAAGGTCAGAGCAATGGTAACCACAAGGGAAAGTTGGCTTTTCGGCTGCATAGACTACCCTGCCCTATTTAATGCTAGATGCCATGGACTTGCTTGTTCACACAGCTGCAAGGTCAGCCTGCGGCGCATGCCCACCTCCTCTTGTTTTGCAATCACAAATCAGCACAGTTTGCAAAGTCCTGATAACCCTGCACAGCTATTAAAATCACACGTTGTAAATATGTGCCTCCTGCACACACGCCTGTGAACGAGCAGCTTCGGGATGGTGTACTGCTCCACAGCTGAGTCTTGGCGGAAGGTTACGGTGTCAGCGTTGATATCAGGTGACGCCCAGCATCGGGGCTGTAATCGCAGTTTACGGTGCCCTCACTAACTGCCGCACGTTGACACGCACCTGTGTCAACACCGCTCAGAGTAAGTCAAGTCACCCGGGGTCCGCGTACGAATTACCTTTCACATTCAGTTTGTCAAAGAGACAGAGGTCACATCTGGCAGAGTGACCGACTCGCTGCCAGGGGAATCCGAAACCCAAACTCTCCTGGCTGAATGCTCTCCCTCGCCTCTGTAAATGTTCTATTTCACCAATAAACGGCTGTCAGCCTTGAGATTTAAAGATCTGAGCTTGGAGGAGCTGTAATTATTTCTCTAGGGCTCTGTCGAGATTTCTGCAGCGTGCTTACTCATTGTTCCCACATGATTTTATATTTCTGTCCCCCCCCCCTTTTTTTGCCTGTAACAGCAGATGCTTTTCAATTGCACTACACAAATGCAAAACTACGGCGAGCACAGTAAACCTTAGCCTGATTTACCATGTAGGTCAACATTAGGGAATGGCTGAGCAGTGAACTGGCAACCGCAGCGGTGAGGATGGTGGCCTTTTCCTAGAAACCCTCTGCCTTCTCCCCGTCCCTCTTGTGCAGCTGAGACACTCCCATTGTGTTCTTTTTGTCTCTTGCTCACAGGTCCCGAATGTTCTCAGAACTATACAGCTCCCACTGGAGTGATAAAGTCCCCTGGGTTCCCTGAAAAGTACCCCAACAGCTTGGAGTGCACCTACATCATCTTTGCGCCGAAGATGGCTGAGATTATCCTGGAGTTTGAAAGTTTTGACCTGGAGCAAGACTCAAACCCTCCAGGAGGAATGTTCTGTCGCTATGACCGACTGGAGATCTGGGATGGCTTCCCTGAAGGTAACGTTTAAGAACAGCTGGGAAAAATCCTTCGAAAAGGAGGAATCTTTTATAAATGTCATAGTACGCACATCATTTCTTTACCATAGACAAAGATGACAAGGGAAAAGAAAACAAAACTGTGAAGGGCAGGAGTGGAAAAGATCTTCCCAACTACCCGTCCCAACTCCTTCACTATATACATAGGCAGTGGAGACCGTGAAAGATAACTCAAGGTCTTGAGTGATTTCCGTGATAGCCTGAGATCAACACAGTTTTCCTGATCGCTTCATTTCTGTTCATTAAAACGTTATTTACATCAAATCATTCATTTTAGAGACAAGAGACAGAGAGTGGAGCAGACTTAGGGAACAGCACTGTCAGGAAGAGGAGGTAGAGCTGGAATTCTAAATGGTCAAGCCAGACCACAGTAAGACGAAGCCATTTGAGCATGGGTTTGAGGAAGGTGGGGAAGCAGCCGTGTGGATATCTGTGAACTCTTAGGGAGAACTAGAAAGTGAATACAAAAATCTCCACGAAGATCTGAGCAAGGGGAGGAAGATAAAGAACTTGTTGCAGCTGCCCGCATTGCTGACATTGTACTTGGTCCAGGTCCTGCTAAGACTGCATGTATTTGAAAGGACAACCCAGAAGGGCCCAATGGCTGGCAGTTGAAGATGTACGGGCACCACTAACATGGTAGGGCAGTGTTCCTAAGCCAAATGCGTTGTAAGTGAAGAGCAGATAGACTATGAAGGCAACTGCTTATAGTGTTTGAAAAAGACATAGAAACTCCAGTCACTTTATCAGTAAACAGCAGAGAAAACTATTAGTGTTAGAGAAGCTTTGGACTGCGGTTTAGTAAATGAATGAGTTAACATTAGTTTGATCTGTTCTTTCTCTCTTACCTTATGAAGAAGGCTTTAATGATCCTACAGGAACTCTTTCATTAGATAATGAGATTTTCCCAAACATAGCGCTGTTTGATTTCCAAGCACTCAATCTGATAATTAGGAAAACGGTATTATAATAATGTGGTAGCAATAGTTGGGATGTGTAATAATGGGTTTATTTGTTCACAAGCCAAATTTGCAGCCTTCCTTTCTAGAACTTTCATTTAAAAATGGCATCGGAGGAGGAGGTCCCATCAACCAACTTATTTAGAAGACTTTTTTAGAAAGAGGCACATTGTTATTAGTGTCAAGGGTTTCTTAAGGTGGCAATTTTCTGGTCCTAGAAAATCGCCGCGTTCAAACTAAGAACAATGGAAGAGTTACCAGCCTTCTGCACCCGTGGTTTGAACTGTGGCAAAGTTGACTCCTTCCCAGAGAGCTCTGGCTTTGGAATATGAAGAATTTATTTGTTTTGTTCTTGAGACAGGGTTCTCATGTAGTGCCAGCTAGTGTCTAACTTGCTATGTAGCTAAGGATGGCTATGAAATCCTGGTTCTCTTGTCTCTATCTCCTTGGTACTGGGGTCCCAGGCATGCATTACTGCCTCTGGTTTATGCCATGCTGGGGTTTGAACCCATGGCTCTGTGCACACTAGACGAGCACTAAATCATCCAAGCCATATCCCCAACACAAAAGCTTTGTATATTTGTTCATGGTTACCTGGCCTCATCTAACACCAGCACAACTGTGTGGCTATAGCTTTCTCTTTGGAAGTAAATGGGAACTGACCCTCCTGGGGTTTTTGCCGGTGGCACTAGAACCATCTTTGTCACTGTAGATCAACACTCTCGGTTCACGTGCCAATAGATGTAGTATCTGGCATTTCCCAGAAACAACATCCAAAAGGTGCAGAAGGCTGTTAGCCCTCGCATGACTTTATGCTCCATCTGACCACAAGCATCGAATTAAATGACTTAAGTAATTGAAAGCTGTCCATTGACACAAATTGACTTTGAGGAAAAGCAGTCGGCTCTGAAACTCCGAATTCACGGCGTGTAGGTTGTAAGTCACACATCTCCATCTCTCGGCTCTCCAGAGGCTCGCGTGGAGTCACGAGTTCTGAAGGGATTGGTGCAGAGTGCCAAGCCGGCCTCTGAAGAGGGATACTACATGTATGTGAACTGGACCGTGGAGCTTAGGACTGATGCACTCACACTTCCCAGTTCTCTGTCTGAGCTGGGAAGAAAGACCTGGTTGTCGTTGGCATTGCAGAGACAATAGGCAGGGTCAGAAATGAGCTCCTTAAGAACTGGATGAGTGTTGATGTCTCTATTTACTTCTACATATAAAGTAGCCGAGTAGGAGCCCATGGATAGAAAAACGTGTGCCAATGTGCACTAGAGACTCTCTACCAATAGGCTTACTAATTTATGAAAAGTTAAGGGGCCTGTCTAGTGCCTATGAAATGATTCCTTTCTGATTCATTAAAGATCTCTCACCAAAAGCACCTCTTTAGTCAGCATGGCAGTCTATGCCTGCAATCCCAGCACTTGGAAGGCTTAAGTGAGATTACTATGAGTTCAAGGTTAACCTAGACAACACAGCATGTACCAGACTGTCTCAAAAAAAAATCTTTACATTTGATTGTTGATTCAGAAGGCAGAAGACCACATTATCTTCATTCTGAGGCAGGACTAGGATTATTAGAAAGAACAGTGGAGTGGGGGTGCTCTTTACTAAGAAGGACAGACATTCTGTCACCTTCACATCCAACTTGACAGGACTAGGGTGCTGTTGTTCAAAGCTTGTAAATCCCCCTTCCTAAAGTCCTCAGTGATTCACTTTCTGCATTATACTTCTGGGTTTGGTGATGATTTTCACCCATCTCTTTGGCCTTTGGGTCTACAATTACAGAAAGAAGAAACCAGTAGCCCTGTTCGAATACGACACAAATGAGCACAGGCGTTGTGCATGAGAGCGCCTTGTCCTCCCGGCTCAGATCAATATTGCATTAGCTTGTGAAGCTGAGGTCCCCCGTTGTTCACGAAAATTCAATACCTCTTTGTATTATTGTCGCCAGAGCCTTACACTCTCGTATCTTGAGGGCTCCTAAGGGGATGTACAGGGATCTGTCTGGGGGCAATGTTCTAAAAGACAGAAGGCAGATTTACCCAGCATGCCTCCAACATTATAAACCAGTGAGTCATGGAGACTCTCTAAATTATGAGTCTGCATTAGACAAGTTCTCTTCTGTTTCCTCTTTCAAAGAGACTCCCCCTGCCACCCTCCCCAAAGGAATGGGGTGGTAGGGGAGGGGGAAGATGGCTGTCAGTTCCTCCATGGGCACTGCCGCTTCCCTCGCCAGCGTTGATCGGGAAGGTCAGGGGCTGTGGTGATCAAGGAACAACCCCAAGGATTAGGATTGCCAAAGTTTGCCCACAAACTAAAGTAAAAGATTATGAAAGCACACTGGCAGAATTTAAATGAGAGGGAACCATGAGGAGAGGATGAATGGACGCTAAGCCTCCCATTTATAACTGCAGACCAAAATGGGATTCTCATCCCAGGCAAGGGAAGAACTGAGTTCTTGGCTCCAGCAAGATGGTTTTGGGGCATACATTGTGGACAACCTGGAGCTCCTTGGCCAAGAAAAGAGGCGTTGAATTGGCGGCAGGACCTCCCATCCAGAATGAAGAAAGCCTGGCACAGAGCTTGCACTTGGAGAAGAAATCCAGGCCAAGATTAAGCTGAAAAGAAGCGGGAACAATGAGAGTTCCATTTTCGGAGGCAGATGTAACGAAATTCTCTTTGCAACATTCGAAGCTGTTGTCCGGTGTGATGCTCTTTCCGGGATCATTATCAGTCTCCATCTCAGGATGCCCCTGTGTTTTCTTCACGGTAGACCATGTTACATGCCACATTCTGTGTTTCCAGGGACAGGGTAATAGCAGAGAGAACGGTCTTTGAATTCAGTCTGGTTGATGACTTTGAACACTCCCAAGTAACAGGATATCCAGAGCGACACATGGTGGACTGGGGACTGAGGTTTAGTGGGCAGAGTGCTTACCTAACATACACAAAGTCCTGAATTCACATATGCAAAGAGTATTGTGTCAAAGCTGAGCATTGAGTTCAGCTGGTAGATTTGCTTACCTCATGATAAACCATGATAAACCAGGGCTAAGAAAGCCCTGTTTTCAATCCCCACTGCATATACCAGGCATAGTGGGACACACCTGTAATTCTGATGGTGGAAGCAGAAAGAGTCAAGGTCACTGTCAGCTACTTAGTGAGTTTGAGGCTGTTCTAGGATGCACATTAAACCCTGCTCAAAGGGCAACAGAAATACACTGAACTATGTGTTTGTTTGTTTGGTTGGTTGGTTTAAGAGGTCAAACTGGTCAAACTGAAAACTTGTCAGCCAAGGATCTACATACTCCAAAACACAAAGTGTTCAGATTGGCTCCCCACTAGGA
This sequence comes from Myodes glareolus, assembly GCF_982192425.1. Lineage (NCBI taxonomy): Eukaryota > Metazoa > Chordata > Mammalia > Rodentia > Cricetidae > Myodes > Myodes glareolus. Next base: position 58,299,647 of record NC_142047.1, read on the forward strand.
AGTCAGTGGTTCTTAGGGGCTTTGAGAAAACCAACTCTTGTGGGGTTCACTTTTGCAATGATATTTGAATCACCTTACCCCCAAAGGCACCAGTTATATGCTTGATCCTTGGAGACCCATGTCCCTTTTGAAGACCCATCCCTCCACCCCAGGCAACAGAGAAAGGCTACCGCCTGAGAGTCTTAGGTGGAGCTGTGAGTCTTAGCTGAAGTGCACAGAGCGTTGGTTTTCTGGGGGAGGGTGGTCTACAACAGACTGTCCCTCGAAATCCAAGCCATCTGGTCTATCTTTACCATATGTGCAATAAAAATTCTAGGGAGATAAGGACTACTTTTCTGTCTCGTTGATCTGAGCAGATCTGTGGAGAGGACCCGCGACCGCAAGGGGCTTCTGCCCTATGTGACTCATCCTCAGGGTTGGGTTAAAACATTTCAGCAAAGGCACAGCTATGTGACCCAAACCAGAATTTGACTTTAACGCAAATTAATCAGTGTTCTGGGCCATTCATGGCCATGGTTGCTGTGGGCCGTTTCGTGGCCATTAAACACAGTGTAGTACAATCCCCATTCTCGGGTTTGGAAGAGTTAAACACAGTCAGAATTTAGAAAAGCACATTCATTCATTTTGATTGTAATATATAATTTATATAACTTGTGAGAAGTTTTGCATCTTCTGTAGCAGAAAAGACAATCTGACATTCTCCGTGTCTCTACTTTTCCAGTCGGCCCCCACATTGGGCGCTACTGTGGGCAGAAAACACCGGGTCGGATCCGCTCCTCTTCGGGAATTCTCTCCATGGTCTTTTACACTGACAGCGCAATAGCAAAGGAAGGTTTCTCGGCCAACTACAGCGTGTTACAGAGCAGCGTCTCTGAAGGTCAGTGCGTGCCCATCTCACAAAGCCCTGTAGTAAGCACGGTCCATTATTTCTCCTACACCTGCAGCCACACAAAACGCTAAAGAAGTGTTCTGTGAACGGCGGTGCCCACTGTTTGTTTTTCTGTGAAGAAAGAAAAAAAAAGCTTTTTGTGTATGACTGTCCGTTGGAAAAATATCATTTGGTGTATTTCCTCCATAAAATTATGTGGGCCTCCGCAGTTAGGGAAGTGGAAAATGACTGAACATTGCCTAGAAACAATGAGAGAGGTCACCTGGGGGCTTCCCTGGCACCTCAAAGGCACAGGTGTCAGCAACCACAAAGGACAGTTCCTGGCAGAACCAGCCAGCAGTAGCTGATACACAAAGCAGTCACACACAAGGACTGTTGGCTGTGGGAGGCTATGGGGGACTCTGTGTTTGTGTGTGTGTGTGTGTGTGTGTGTGAATGTGTGAGAGACAGACAGACAGACAGACAGACAGAGAGAGAACAGTTACAGACATCAGTTCTGTCCTCCCACCATGCGGATTCTGATGGCAAAGGTTTTTACCTGCTGAGCCATCTCACCAGCTCTAATTTTTCTTTGAAGACAGAATCTCATGTGCACCACGCTGGCCTGAAACTCACTGTGTAGTCAAGGATGACCTTTAACTCTTAAGTCTCCTGCCAATAACTCCCAAGTGCTGGGGTTACAAGTGTGCAGCACCTTATCTGGATATGCAGTGTTAAGATTGAGCCCTGGGCGTGGTCCATGCTAGGTGAGCAGTAAACTTGCTGAGCCTGAGACCCAGCCTGTAAAAGGAGACTATTTCTATTTGTCTCACATACCTTCCCCACAAAAATTTATTTTTGAGTAATGTATTTTTTAAAGATCTTATTAAAAATACTCGGGGCAGGGGAAAGAGCTCAGTGGTAGAATACTCGCCTGAAATTCATGAGTCCCTAGATTCAGTTCCCGGTATTACAACTCCCCTGCACAACAGAAAAATAAAACAAACAAAAAGAAATACTGACTGAGTTCATGTAGCTAAGGGTTCTTTTGAAGGTCAGACAAAGAAAAACCTGGTTTTGCTGCCCTGCATAACAGCTTGGGAAAGGAGCCCTGGGTGAGGCCTGTGTGTTTCAGAGTTCTGCTAGGGCTGCCGACATCTTCTGCCCCAAATCTGACTAAGAAATGAAAAGGCAAATGAAATTCATAACCTCTACACTTATTTGGCTGGTTAAAACCTCATCTGTTAGGACACAAATCTTACAAAAATGTGAAGTTTCCATGAGTTTGACCTATTAGCTCAGCTTCCCACTGATACAACAAACACGACATTTTCAATCTAGGGAAAAGCTTTCTTTTTCATTTTTAATTTATTTTATTTTGACATGTGGTGTCGTGGATCCCTGGCCGGCTTTCAGCTCAGTATGTCGGTGAGGATGACCATGAACTCCTGGTCCTGCCTCCACCCCCAAAATGCTGGGATTAGAGGCCGTGCACCCATCACACGAGATGACGGAGTGCTAGCCAGCCACCTCTGTGGTTCCTCTCCTGCTGCACCAGCGCTCTACCAACCAGGCCACATCCCTCCTCCTCAAAGAGCATTTGTCAACCTTAGCCCACACAGGAGAGTTAATAATAGCTGTGCTGACGTTCATAATCGTATTCTTAAATATCTCCATTCAGGAAAACATAATTATAGGGGCCATGTTCCAGTCCTCCCATGTTGCATATTTTGCCAGACTTTGTTAATGAACTCTATATTCTCCTCTCTCTCTCTCTCTCTCTCTCTCTCTCTCTCTCTCTCTCTCTCTCTCTCTCTGTGTGTGTGTGTGTGTGTGTGTGTGTATGTATGTATGTATGTATGTAAACCTGACATTGACATTAGGCTATGTGCTCAGTCACTGTTTACCATATGTTTTGAGACAGAGTATCTCAATGAATCTGGATTATGAACTGGTTGAACTGGCTGGTCGGCAAGCCCCAGGATTCTGGCTAGCAGTGTTGATATAACAGGCCCAGCTGCCTTTTACATGGGTGCCTAGAATCAAATGCAGGTCCTAAGCATTACTGAGCCATCTCCCTGAGTCTTATGCCCTGAGTGAACTCTTTAGTTTGCCACATTAAATTTAAAATGTGTCTTCTGCCCTTCATAATCTGTCTGCAGATTTCAAGTGTATGGAGCCCCTGGGCATGGAATCCGGAGAGATCCATTCGGACCAGATCTCTGCATCCTCACAGTACGGCAACAACTGGTCTGTGGAGCGCTCCCGCCTGAACTACCCCGAAAATGGGTGGACTCCAGGGCAGGACTCCTATCGGGAGTGGATCCAGGTAGGTGGCACAGAACTGGCAATAGCTGGGCTGGGAGACCTAAATGAGGTGTCTGGAAAGACTGCCAAACAGAAACGGGTTCTATGCCAACCACAGGAAAGAGCCTGAGCAAGATTCAACCCATGAAAATGATCACACTCGTACACACAGGGTAGCAGGGTTGGCACAGGTGCCCCCAGAAACCCTTCTTTTCTTCTCAAGTCCTTCCCACGGTTCTTTCCAGAGTTTGAGTAGATACCTCACTTCCATCACAACTAGAAGGTAAGATTTCTCCCCCCAACAGCTCCACATTTGCTTCCTATATTGCCACAGTTCTATTTTGTTGATGGAATATTGGAATTCTGTCTGTAGGGTGTGTTTGAGGTCTTTGCCTCCCAACACTCAGGGAGGCAGAGGCAGGTGGATAGATCTCTGTGAGTTCTAGGCCAGCCTGGTCTACAGAGTGAGTTCCAGGACAACCAGAGATTTGCAGAGAAGCCCTGTCTCAAAAACCAAAACAAAAAAGAGAGACCTTTGTCTACAAATATTGGGATTTCGGTTTGATTGGAGTAGAGTATCCAAAATAAACATGTTCTGTGTAGCTAATTGAGGGCATCTGCTAACTTGTTTCCATGGACGAGTATGGAAGAATCCTCATGTTTATCTTTATTGGTGATTTTGTTGCTACTGCTTTTACTAGGCTCCTCGATCCCTCCTCACTGCAGCCACACACAGCCACTGGCCCCTACCCCCCAGGTCTTCTGTTCTGTTTTCCATGAGTCCTTCCTAGTACCATCTGAGGACCCATCCTCGCACAGCCGTGACTTCTCAATGTTTCCACCTGTATCGTTAATACAGCTACTTGTTGCAAGAAAATTTCTGGTAAATGCAACTTAAGGGAGAAAGGCTATATTTTGGCTCAGTTGCAGGTAATACAGTCTGTCATGGCAAGGAAGATGTGGCAGCCTGTGCAAGGGTCACCTGGTCACATTGTATCGGCAAAGAAAGAGGAATGCTCCTATTTAGCTCTCTTTCTCCCTTTTATGCATTCCAGGACCTCAGACCACGTTGTCTGCTTTTAGGGTGTGTCTTCTCACCTCCGTGAAACTAATTTAGAAGATCCCTTGCAGACAGGTTCAAAGATTTGTTTCCTTTGTGATTCTAGATCCCATCACACTGGCAATCATGATTAACCATCTTGCCACCACCCCAGGTCCTGTGCTTGGGTTCATGGGGTCTGCACCATTGTTTAATGAAGCATGTGTATGTGCATGTTCTGTGTCAATGCAAATCAGTTGGCCTAAGAGTAGGCAGAGACTTCCATTTACTGCCTGATATATAAAAATGACTAACTCCAGAGAGAGTCTCTATGCAAAAAGAAAGCTAGGATGGTTTATCATTTCCCATGTCCATTGCTGTTTCAGTCATTTGAGCACAAATACAGGATTCTGTTTTACTTTGCAAAGGTCAATATTAGTTTAACATACACTTAAAGTGAAAGAGCCCATTACGGGAGACTGAACCCATGCTAACCTCTGAATGATAACCCTGAGCCACGTAGAGAGGGTGGGAAAAGATGAGGCCTCACTCGGGATTGCTGAAGCCTGCTTTAGATGAAGCCAGAGGTGAAATTAATTTTCTCATGGTAGCTTGTCTTTCCATGTCTCCAAACCCACAAGCAGCTCCTTGTGAATGACAGACGCAGCTCTGGGGGACGCTTGCATTTTTGCAGTGCTAAGCATGTCTGCATGGTAATGCATTTCTATTCTGGGTAACGTGGACCTTACTCAATAATGGGGCCCCTGTGGTCCTGCAGGGAGTTCTGAAACTGCCGTAGTAGCAATTCTCCTGCATGAAGCGGTTCTTCATTGGCAGAAACATGGAGACCAAATGGGTAGTCCTGAAGCACTTGTCATAGAGATAGGGTCTCATGTCATCTTTAGTAGATGCAGTCTGAGATAGCTGTGGAAAACTGCCATCCAACCCTTTCTGTCATGGAGTGGTGTGGTCAGGAGAAGCATGGCAGCAGCCTTCCCTCCCCCACAAAAGGTTTATTGCTGTTCATATTCCTCCACCCCCAGGCTGGCCAAAGGCTCAGGCCTTTACATATCAAGCTGATCAAGGGGTGGCTGTTATCTGAAATGTCTCTATCGGCAAGGCATCAGAGGAAGCTGACCAGAGACAGTTACCCCGGCTGTTGAAATTCCTATGCAAGCAATTCACATCTCATTGGCAGCGCCTTGTCACCCGGTCCCACTCAGACTACCTCTGCTGAGGTGGATGCACCGTCTGCGGTGCCTCTCATGACCCATTCCCCATGTTGTTTGCTTCTGAGGTGTCCTGGATACTTTTCTTTTTGAGGCAGAGTCTCCTGTAGCCAAAGATGGCCTTGAACTCACCAAGTAACTGAGGATGACCTTGAACTTCTGATCCTCCTGCCCACTCCCCTCCTCCCCAGTGTCAGAATTGCAGACAGGGATCAAGACATCTGGTTTTATTTGGGGCTGGAGATGGAATTCAAGGCCTCCTAAATGCTAGGCAAACCCCCTGCCAATGAGCCACATCTCCTTCTAACAGCAGACAGATTTGAGCTAATTCCCTAATTCTGGGAAGGACCTTAAACTCCTCTGTTTCCAAACCAGGGACACTGAGGCTGAGGAAGACCATTAAGTGTCCGTCATAGGTGGCACCCTGGACTTGGAAGCAGAATCTGTTAGGCTCTCCAGCCCCTCTTGCTTCTGCACGTTGTCAAGTGTGGTGGCTTTGCAGTTCATTTCTGCCTTCCCACGTGCGCGTGTCTCACTTAGGAACCCCAGATTCTGTTCTCTCCTTCCCTCTAGCTGAAGACACTCACACTGGCCGTGTGTAGGGACTTCACCCCCCAGTGTCTGCCAAAGGTGACTGTCATGAAAGCTTAGCTTCTTGTTCACATTGAAGTGGCATTGCCCTTTTCCTTTGACACTCGGGGCTCCTTTACACACTTACGTCTGTGCTCATGGTAGGAGCGGTTATCATCCACCCATCACCTAATTATGAATAATCTCGTGTGCTTCCAACTTGTCTGAAGCTCCTTGGAAGTGGTTGGCTGGTTGTTTTCATCAGATAGATGTTTTATAAATTAACCGACAAGCACAGCGTAATTCAGACGAAGGGCCAAGGCAGGCGCTGCTAATCACGCCGCCTCGCACGTACGGCGGCACACACGTAGGCTTCTATTTTTATACACATGATTATGCAGATGACATTTGTCTTGATTTTTCAGCTTTATCCCATTTTGCATGAAATACGCCCCACAAAACACGTTGCTGTAGCAACAATGAGAACAAATACTTGCATGTGTTAGATTAATAAGACAGCATTGGAAACTGCCTTTCCTTAAAGCCAGGAACAGCCCTTAGTGCCCATTGTTTTCTCTAGGAAATTACCAAGTAACATATAAAAAACACAACAACAATACATCGTTAGCCCTGGATATGAACGTCCACACTAGTGTTTCCTGTGAGATCCGTGGTCTGCCAGGAAGCTTCAAAACAAGGCAAGGAGCGGCCTGCTAAGAAGAAACATGAAGGGAAGTCCTGGCTGGAAGGTTCTCGAATGGCCACATCCTGCTCACAAGGCCACTTTACAAAAAGTTTTTGTTAGTGGTCACAGTTGAACACAATGTAAAATTGGTTCATTTTTTTTTTCCAGAGTATTCCATTCTGTAGTCTGTCTTCCAGGCTTGCATATATTAACATAATCTTTTCTTTCTTTGTTTTGTTTCTAATTAAGCAATCACAGACTCAGTATATCTGTGATGCCATCAAAATCCTTACTTTTGTACACATCATTATAGCCGACCTTACATTCACGGAAGTGAGCCGCGGAAGCCCCGCCAGCCGAGGGCACTGGGAATCCCAGAGAACCGCAGGCTCTGTTTCTCTTTTCTCCCACACAGAGTACATATCGTGTTGCATTTGTTCAAGAGACATGGTCTCATAGATACTAACTGTAGCCATTCACACACAAAGCAGAATTTAATTTGTTAATTATTCCAATGTTTTATTAATGATGGTGTTCACCACACTGTAAACAGATTTATCCTTCCAGCTTTAATTAAAGCTCTTGGGAGCATTTTCCTCAAAACAACTGTGACTTTCCCTGATTAAAATGCCAGGAGACAAAAAAAAGAAAAGCTACGGCAAGAGACACGAGGCTGGGTGGAAGACGAACTCTGTTGATCCCAGATAAATAAAGATGGCACCAGGGACTAATCAGTTACCACCCCCCACCTCACCCTACCCCACCCCCAGTGACTTCAGAAACAGAATTATTTGATAAACCAACTCAGACTGAAACCTTGCTCTTCACCAAATGGGAGGGCATCGTCTTTGGGGGGAGAAAGAAATTTTGTAGTAGGTTGTTTATGCCTCTGTGCACTCCAGAGGAACAGAACGCAGTTGGCAGCTTAGCCACATTCTGTTTGTTTGGTAAGTTAGCCTCGTGCTCGGCTTCTGGGAAAGCGGTTATAATGTGATGAGATTAGAACCAGAGAATAAACAGAAGCATGGAACTGGGGCTGGGCAGATAGCTGTGCCAGCATTAGGTCCTGATTCCACCCTGACCTTATGTAAAAAAGCCTTCTATGACGGTGGTTGACTGCAGTCCCAGCATTGGGATGGAGGAAATAGGAGGACCCCAGGGCTTGCTAGTTTACCAGTCTAGCCCATTTGAAGAGCTCCAGACCAGTGAGAGATCATGTCTCAAAAAAGAGGTGGCCTTGTGTCTCATTTCTGGCCTCTACATGTGTACACAGACACACAGATACACACACACACACACACACACACACACACACACACACAGACACACTGTATTTAAGAGCAAAGAGAAAACAAGTTGGACTTCTTTCAAGGACCACGTGAAATAAAATAATGTTTTCTTCTGGTAATCAACACTAATATACATTTTAATCACCTTTTAGATAGAAAAAAAAAGTGCTTGCTTATTCAGTTCTAAGAGTGTTGGATTTGAAGCCCTTGTCTGTAACCTTTAGAGTATCCCCAGGTTGGAAGTTGGAAACTGCAGAGATTTATCTTAAAGCTGTGGGCTGCCATGAGTGTTAACATTTTGTAGACAGCGTGTGCTCTCCTCTTGTGCCTTCTGGATTGATCCTTTGTTCTCCATTGTCGAATGTGAAGCAGGTTCCTCATAGGAAACCATCTCTGAGTTTCCACAAAGTCGCCAGCATCCTTTGGGTTTACAATCTGTAATGCCTTCCTCTCGATCGCTTCCATCTGCCAAATTGACTAATCCAGAATGTGTATACAGCAGGGTTATTCTGACTGTAAACACGCCGTGTTTATAAACCAGGCTCTCTAGGGGGTGCATTAACTCATTCCGATCATTAGCAAATTGCTGAAATTACAATAAAATGATACTTTATAAATCTGTAACTAGAGAACTGACAGAAATAGCTCACTGGATTCCCCAAATGTGGAATGGTGCTTGTAAAGTTTAGTCTTAGCCAATTTAGGGAAATTACAGGTGCTCAATTCAGTGTGTGTGTGTGTGTGTGTGTGTGTGCATGTGTGTGTGCGTGTTTGTGTGTGTGCGCGCATGTGTATGCACACACTGTGCATGTGTGCGTGTGTGCATGCGTGTGTGTGTGTGAACGTGCGTGCGTGTGTGTTACAACTGTTATTGGAACTCAAAATATTCACCTAGAAGGTATATAATTTGCTTTAAAATATCCCCCCAGGCGAGCCTTGCCAAGTCCCATTACCCTGAATCTGCACTGACTTCTGCTTCCCTCATAGACCCACGTTTTGCACAGGTCTAATACCTAGGCAGGGTTCCCTCCAGAACGTTGTTATGGAGGATCCTGTTCCCAGAGCCACCTTTCCTGGAGTCATCTCGACTTTGGACTTTCGCGTTACAGGTCCTTTGAAGGTCATAACTAGAGATGCGTTAAATCCAGGGTCTCAGGGGTCTAGGGTGGATCTGGTTGAGGGGAAACAGGAACTCATGTAACATAATTGTTTCAATACTTTGACTGTTTCACCATGTAGGAGTTACCAGGATGGTTTAAATAACTTTGGTCACGTTGACCACTTAACTCTGCTTTCTAAATCAGACAAATGGTTCTGCTAATGAGCTTTTCATGTCAACACTCCCTAGAAAGCATGAATAACGTTTGCGAATAACGTTTGCAAACAATGTGGAAAGACCCAGGGTAGTTCATCGAGAACTGTGCTGAAAGGCTGGGCACAGGGCTTTGCTCTCAGCACCCGAAGGCTGGGCACAGGACTTTGCTCTCAGCACCCAAAGGCTGGGCACAGGACTTTGTTCTCAGCTCTGCCTTCTGGTTATTGTGATGACGGTGTCTTGCTTTTAACCCACATTCACAGTTACATCCTGAAAGAGATTTTTTTTCTCTCCTTCCTAGGACATCTCAACTTGAAGTGTAGGACCAGAGTAGGTGTTAGCATCATTATCCCTGTTTGTCCAGGCCCAAAGTCCCGAGATTTTCAGTAAATCAGAACGTGGGCACCCTTGCTCCTGCTCAGCTCTTAGTAAGTCATATAGAGGGCTGTGTCCATCTGAAGGGGATGTGGGAGCAGCGGCATTCTGAGTCCCAGCAGGCCCCTGCTTAGCTGTTGGTTTGTAGACAGTCTATTAATCAGGCTCAACGTTGTAGAAACTCTAACTGTGACACAGGACTGGACGATGTGTGGGCAGGGTCAAGCTGGGAGGGATAGGTAGGGCATGGGCATAGGGACTACTCTGTGACTTACAGGTTTGGAACAGTGCCCCTGGCGTACACGCGAGGGCCCATATGCCTTCCCACACAATAGTTCCGACTACCAAAAGACATTTGTGTCGATGTTTGATTTTTTAACACCCAGCCAAAAATGCCCATCAAGAGGACACTTAGAGTGTCCCAGACTCTGGCTTTGCATCATCAGATGGGTCAGGCTTCTTAAACAACAAGTGATTTGCTGCTGGATTCTTGGTGCTTCTTAACCTCCTTGATGCTGCTCTTTGAACTGGCATCTGGTTCTTTTGTGTTCCAAAGATACAGATGTATTTGTTTACCCTATTCAGAAAAATCGTATCACTGCTTCCCTGCCTGCTTATCTTGAGTTTCTCTATTTTTAGGTTCTAAAAGTGAACTGTTTTAACTGAATACATACAGATGCTATTTTAGACCACTAGACAATCACACTCGAAGTGCACAGAGATAAGGATGACCCTGGGGAACAGAAACACAGGATGAAATTATCACTTGTGAGCAACAAGATCTGGGCAAAATGAGAATGGAATTAGCGCTCCCACAGGTAGGAAGTGTCGCACACAGACATAGTTTAGATCACATGAAGGATGCCAGTCGCAATTTTATTGTTATTGTCTTTTAAGTTCCCACGTATTCCAGAGTAGGGAACAGACATTACAAAGGCTGTCTATTATTTATTAATTCATTGTTTCATAATATTACATCTTTATATCTATAACCTAAATGACAGCCCACTAAGTGTTCCTGGTTACCAGCCAACACCAAATCTGTGGACCAATGAAAAGGGAAGGTTGATGCTTTCACATCTGTTTTGGGTGAAAAGGCTGTTCCTGTCTGCGGTACTGAAAATTTAAAGAACTTCTGTTATTATACAATTGGGAATCCTCCGGGAGTAAAATGTTAATGAAATCCATAACACTCACAGGTTTTATGATAGCAGTTTTAGGAAATTCCTTTGGTGAGGTTTGTTGATTTCTGTCCCAGTGGTAATAATTGCACCTTTTACAGAGTGTGTTAATGCCCATATTTAGGAGCAACAGCTACGTTTATGCTGCGTGTGATATAACACACCCACTCTTGAGCCTTGAATAACTTTCATATTGTAGTTTGAAAACCCCAGAGAAAAAGCAAATATGTCCGTTAAAACTGGGAGAACCCCTAGGTTGACACTTCTAGCAATGTCCACAGACACCTTTTCTAGTGATGAGAGCAAGATCTGCACTCTGGCATCCAGGCTCAGATTTGAATAGATGTGAATAGTGGGGCCTCATAGCTCTTGGTTAATGCACCAAAAGACCCACATCAACACGAGGATCTTGATCAACATTAAAAGAGAAGTTTGGGTTGCTGACCTGAAACAAGACTGATGCTTGTATGTATACACAAGTATGTACACATCCAACCCTTACGTACAAGCACATACATACATGTATGTATACAAAATACATGCACATGTATAATAAGCATACATAAACACATATGTACACATAAATGCATGTGCCTGTATATATACACACACAAGTATACAAATTGCATGCACATGTGTGAACATACATAAACACACATGCACATACAAATTCATGTGCCTGTATACATGCGTACGTGGGTTATTTCCTTTCTTTACCCTTTCCCTCCCCTCCCTCAGCAATCTAGTCTCATTCAACTCTAGGTTCCAATAAAGAGAGAAAAGTAGATTAAATTTTAAAATGCTCTGTATATCCCAACAGTAATAAAATGCATTATGCTTTTGTATTTCCAGCAGTTGACGAGAGTAGGCATTTGAGACTAATTGCACACATTATGACTGAGAATAATCACACATGTGCTTGTGCATGTGACTTGCATTTTGTTTTTATCAGTTCTCTCTGCCCCAAGGGGTTAAAAATGCATTGGCGATATGCTTCTAATTGCTTTGTGTCCGGAGAACAAAGCCGTCACTGCAGCAAAGTTTTATTTTTCTTGCAATTCTAACACTTTAAACTTCCAACTACATTTTATAGATCTAGCATCGAGGATAAATAAACCCTTTAATTCTTTTAGCAAGCCTGAGAGGGCTATCGATACTGTTCTTCAGGGGGTAGGTGATTGGATAAGACAGCTTCTCGGGGCCTTTCAAGCATTTAAGATTCCATGGTTCTATCAAAAATAAATGTACTCGATCCGCTAGTGCCCTGAGCTTGCCTAAAGATGAAAATATAAATATGTGGAGCATAGCTGGAACTCATTTCAAACGCAATTGATAATGGCGTGAGGCAGCGTGCGGCTAATTTTGCTCCATTAAGGAAGTTTTTTTTTTTCCCTCAGATCAAGTAATTGTGAGGGCCGCCTCCACCACGAAGCTGAGGCGCTCATGCTGAGACTCTGTGTTATGTGGTGGGACTTTCCCCCTTGATTCTCTTGAGCTGCTCTGCTTCTAGGGACATTCAGCCCATAAGTGACAAGGTGAAGCACATACATCTCTGATGGGAATGTCGGCGAGGCTGGGGCTTACCTACTGCTACAGCCTGCTTGTACCTTCAAGTCTGGCCGACACCCAGACTCTGTCTCTCCTTAAACAGAAAGACATTTTCATTTCTGAGCATCTATAAGCTAAAAGACTAGCCAGAAAGATGAAGAAGAAAACCACACCACGCACCAGCCTCCTGAATAAAGACATCTTGGTTGTCTCTGCCTTCTAGACTTGAAATGTTTACATACTGTAGACGCTGGTAAATCCCACCTCGGACCAGAGAAAGACCAGACCCAGCTAGGTATGCAGGCTCCTAGCTATGGGAGCAAGGACTTAGGCAGGGCCTTTAGTGTGAGAGGTTCTGGGAATTAAATACCAAATTTCTACAGGGAAATACTCAGGATAATGAGAAGAAGTTCGGAAATCACAATAAATGTGAAATCGTGGTGAATCCTTTTGCTGCATTAAGAAACATGTGGAGTTTATAGGAAAAAGAATAAATATCTTCTTAAGCTCCTGATTTTAACAAAATAAGTGTGCATGCAGTGAGCCAAAGTTGGTGGCTATTTAAACATTTCCCAGAAAGTCCAGACTAATGAAACCTGCGTAGTGGAGCTCCTTACTCTGTGTGTTAAATCAGCTGCTTTTCTCATTCCTGTGATACAGCCTGATGTAAGAAGCAGCTAAGGGAGAGGTTTTGTTTCGGCTTACAGTTTGGGGGTCCAGCTCCTCACTCTGGGAATGGGATGACAACAGGAACAGGGGGCATCTTGTTGTCCTGTTGGATCCGCAGTCAGGAAGCAGAGAGGAGGCTTGCCAGTGCTCAGCTCACTCTCTGAATATCACCCTCCTCTCTGAGGCTCAGAAGCGGGAGGGGCTGCCTCTGGGTTGGACCAGGACAGACAGCAGATGTTTTTGCAGGAGTGAGTCTCTAAGGAGACAAAAAGGGGAGAGTCTGTGTTAGGGTGAGTTGGTAGGTTCTGATTGGATGCTTTAGCCAGCAGCCATTTAATGATTCTTGATTGCTGGACCTTGGTGTGTTGTCTAAGGAGTGAGGCAGTGGCTAAATAAGGGAACAGACCCTGGGGGCTCGCTTTAGGAAGGTGATCTAACAGCTTAGCAAGGGAGAAATAAGGGGTAAGTCTGTTCCATGTTTGAGACCCCCTCAGTACGGCCTTCCTTCCTGGGACTAGCTGGTCTAGACGCTCCCTCACAGACATTCCCAGGGCTCTGTCTCCTAGGTGATTCCAGATTCTGTCCAGTTGACAGTGTTAACCAACACCACCTTTTAGCTTAATTTTTGAAAGCATTTTTTAAAATCCAGATTAATCATTGCTACTCTCAATCAACATTTTCATGGTGTAAATATTATATTTTTCTACAGTTTATCATGTTTCCAATGATTGCATGCTCTAGAAATGGAGTCATTATTTGTTTAGAAGGCATTCACACTACATGGAATAATTTATTTAGCAGTTATCGAGTGTTGAAAATTATGTACACGCACACACACATATGACACAGACGAAAGGGGAGGGAAGCAGCCGGTACTTTCCTGTGTGTTTAGTATGTTTTCTCTAATATCAGCTGGCTGCTAAGTAGGTGAATCTCATTTAGTGCAATAACCATGAAGATCATTTTGCGAGACTTCTGCCTGGATGTTCTGTATCTGGGAGGGAGTGTGAGGCGCTAACGTGTGCCCCCACCTGGAAACTCAGCTGTGCTTCCCAACTCCACAGCACAGAAACTCAGCTCGCTGTCTAGAATGGTTTTCATAAAAGTCTTCTTTCTTTCTGCATCACGTCCTTAGAAATGTCTAGATTTAGGATATTTGTGTTTCTCATTTTAGATTCATCTCAGTTAAGGTCTTTTATCAAACATAATTCATACCGATTAAGAATCATCTTTCCATTTCTTTTTAATGCCTAGCGTTTTAATTAAAACCATGTGAAGTGGTGTGCTGTAATCCCTTAACTTTGCATCTCAGAGTATAACCACCATGTAATTGAATTCTCCCTGATCAGAAAGCCTGCAAAGTCCTATGGGAAGGGGAACGCTCTCTGAAGCATTCCCAAGCATATTAGCTCTGTTTCTGCCAAGAAGGGCTCCCTCCACCCCTTCTGTGTTTACACCCATTGCGGCCCGGCCACCTGCATCCGACAGGTAACTCTTACCATCGCCAAAACTAAAGCAGATGTGTCCAGCTGCGCGTAACTCAGCCAGTAGACTGTTTTCCACACAAGCAGGAGGCACAGAGCTTGATTCCTAAGACCCACAGAGAAAGTCAGAGTGACAGTGTGGACCTAGGATCTCTGTGACGGGGAGGAGACAGGAAGGTTCCTGGGGCCTACCTGCCCCAGCTGAGGGAAACAAATCAGGGAAAAGACAGTGTTTCAAAAATAAGGTGAAGAGACTGGGGGAGGGGCTGGAGAGATGGCTCAGTGGTGTAGAGCTCTGCCTGCTCTTTCAAAGGTCCCGAGTTCAAGTCCCAGCAACCACATGGTGGCTCACAACCACCTGTAATGAGGCATACACAAAGACAGAATATTGTATACATAATAAATAAATAAATAAATATTTTTAAAAAAGAGAGAGACTGGGGGAGACACCTGATAGTTAACTCAAACCCCCACACAAAGACACGAGTGTACATGCATGTGCGCGCGTACACACCAGAATGGCTCCAGTGGATGAGTGCCAGCCACAGTTTCTGGCATGTGAGAGGATTCCCAGTGGAGGTAAGAGAGGGGCAAAGAGCACAAAACTGCCCTATGACGTCTGCGCTTGTGTCCTGTGGTTTTGCAAGTCGTCAGCTGGACACATTTTCTTCATTGTATGACCCGGGCTCCAACACTTGAAATTAGCATCTGGATTTTTCTCAAAACATGGAAATAATTTACAGTTGTGTGCGCTGATTGCATCTGGATTGTGAAGGAGGCTTGTGTTTCTCAGAGCGCTTCCTGCTGCCCTCGCTGTCCCTTTTCTTCTGGGTGGGGTTCCAGTCGGCCCTCTTTCTCCTGCCACAGCCTGTGTGTTGTTCAGCGCAGCCACTACGAGTTCTAATCACGAGTCTTAGTCGTGCTTCGAAAGTGTGATTTGGAAAACCATCCCCTTCAGAAATGACTCCAAGGAAAAGAATCAGTATGCCAACAGATTGGTAAGCTTTCCCCAACAGGGAAATGCAGTCACAGTCTTGTTTATGTGTCCTCAAAATGATGGGGCCCAGAGTAGTGACCCAGGCTGGTAGTGCTAGGGCTCACGAGGCAGAAGCCTCAACTATGAAGACAGGCAGAGCTACATAGACAAATCCCCCGCCTCAGGCAAACCAACAAACAAAACCCAGAATGATGGCCTTCCCTCCAGAGACTGCGCAGAATTTGTGACAGTTGGCACCAAGCAGCCTGATCCTTCCCTCGGCCTTGTCTCTGAACTACATTCATTATAACCCCAGGTTCAGCGATCCTGTCAGCTCCTGGTGGGATGTTTTATGTCAAATGGAAGAATTTTCCCGACACCTGAACTCACAACCTCTCCATCAGCACATGAAACTCTCGTTACCGGGAGAGGCCTGCGTACATCGCTGAGAAATGCCGGGAACACTGTGTGAAAGGAAGCTGTCAGACTTTATAGGGCGGGTGACTGATGGAGGTAACCCTAACCCTTACTCCCATCTGCAAGCCTACCACCACCACCACCACACCCCCAATTTGTTTTGGAAACCAAGATTTTAGGCCAAGGAGAAATTAAAGGCTTGATTGGCTGTAGAACAGGCAGACGCTGACTATAAAAGCTTCTCTCTGGACAGTCTCGTAAGAATCACCGCCTGGAGCCAAAAGACGTGCATGCGCAGAATAGAGCAACCGCTTGTGTTGGCAAGAGGAGCAGTACACATGTGTACAGACAGGTGTGTGCCTGTCTGTGCACACATGTAGAGACCAGAGGACAGCCTTGGGTGTCACCCCTCAGGAGCAGCTCACCTTGTATGTGAGACAGGCTGTTGTGGTTGTAGGCTTACTCTTTTGGCTCTTTTTCTCTTTGGAGGGCCCATCATCCAGCTCCCAAATAAATCACAAGGAGATGTTACTGTTACTTACAAATGCCCGACCTTAGCTTGGTTTGTTTCTAGCCAGATTTTCTTAAATTATCCTGTCTGTCTTTTGCCTCCAGTCTATATATACGTTTCTTTACTTCTTACTCCGTGGTTGGCTGTGTACCTGGGTGGCTGACCCCTGATGTCTTCTCTCCTTCTTCCTTTCTCCTTCTTCCTTTCTCCTTCTTTGCTTGCTCCTTGATCTCTTCTTCCCAGATATCTCCTCCTATTTATTCTCTCTGCCTGTCAGCCCTGCCTATCCTTTCTCCTGCCTAGCTATTGGCTGCTCAGCTCTTTACTAGACCAATCAGGTGTTGTAGGCAAGCAAAGTAACCCAGCTTCACAGAGTTAAACAAATGCAGCATCAAAGAATGCGACACATCTTTGCATCACTAAACAAATGTTCCACAGCATAAGTGAATGTAACACATCTGAAAATAATATTCCACAACAGGGTGTCTCACAGACCTAGAACTCACCGTGTAGTTTAGCTGGGCTGACTAGCGAACTGACTAGTGAACTATGGGATTCCTCTGCCTTCCCTGTGCTGAGATGACAAGTGTGTGTGTGTGCCATTGCACCAGCTTTTTCTGTGGGCTTCGGCGGTTGAGCTGAGGTCCTCATGTTTGCACAGCATACAGTGTATGGACTGAGCCATCCCCTCCCAACCCCAGAATAACATTTTAAATAGAAATATTCCTTCCATGTATTGAATATTTTCTTGATTCTTTTAGTTTGAAATCTTTTTAAACTGTAAAGAAACTAGGAAGGTGTGTGTGTGTGTGTGTGTGTGTGTGTGTGTGTGTGTGTGTAGTGTGTCCTTCATTGCACCTTGGATCCAGCTTAGCTCTATTTCTGCCTGGAGTTTGTCTGCTTTTTCTAGCCCCCCAACGATAACTCCATACAGTTTGCAAATTAGTGAACATTATGACCTGCAATGGTGCAGAGAATTTGATGTGACTTTTACCAAAGTACGGGAAATACTGGAGGGATCCCCAGGCCCCAGACTGGTAGTCAGCTCACACTTAAACACCATAGGGTGTCAGACTTGTCTTCGCTCCTGAACAGAAGGTGGGGCAGGCAGGGCGATGTCTTTAAGACTGTATAAGAGATAGCAGAAGTGTTACTTATTCTTGCAACTTTGAGGCAACTTCCAGGAGAAGAAAGGCTGAGTTCCTGGGAGACCATTTGAGAAGTAGGTAACAAGGACCACTTCATACAGGGTGGACCCAACCAACTAGACTCAACAGCACTCCAGCTTTAAGTAATGGTCTTTCAAAAGGACTGGAAAGTTTATGATGAGTTACAATATTCACAGTGTGAAATAAGAGGCTACGAGTAGTTACATTCCTCCTTACTGAGGGCAGTTAGTGGCGCAGACACTTTCATGTTGACTTTAATATCACGCGGTTGGCTTTTGTTTGGAAGAAAGGAGTTTCAGATCTTGCCAACCATGCTGGACTTAAAACAGCAGTGAATTTAAACACAAGTAACATTGGTGCCCCATCTGCTAAGGATTAGGAATATATGGGAGTAGTGAATTAAAACTGCAGAAGGCTCTCTCTCTCTCTCTCTCTCTCTCTCTCTCTCTCTCTCTCTCTCTCTCTCTCTTACTCATACACACACAATTACAAAATGACTAAGGAAAAAATCCCCATATTTTTTTGGCTCTGGTTTATGAGTGTGCATTATGTAAACCTCATAATAGCTGTGAGAAAAAAACTAAGTGTTTTCTGTGTGTGTGTGTGTGTGTGTGTGTGAGAGAGAGAGAGAGAGAGAGAGAGAGAGAGAGAGAGAGAGAGAGAGAAACTAAAGCTTGAATTGGAATTGGCAAACTAACTTGCCTAGCCAGGTTGTTCTTCTATGTCAAAGCTACACAGACACTTCCTGAATCTCTGCTTTGGCCGCCACATGCCAGCCAGAACCCCTTAGTTTTCCTAAGCCCACAGTCTGCTGAGCAGCTCAGAGCAGCCTATACACTTTGCATGGAGATTTATTGTTTTCTTGAAGTTTTCCCTTTTTACTGCAGAGCAAAACCTTGTAACCCTCCCTTCCTTTTAACCCACACACCAAACACTTAGACATAGCAAACACTTACTTGCATTGTTAATGGATAATCTCCAGCCCCTGTCTTCCCTGCAGGACAGAATGCCTAGTACAGATTCAAGCTGCTTGTGATACTCACAGAACTGGCCTGGTGTTTGAGGAGCCAGTGTGGGATCTGGACAACAGAGGGAACCCTGAGAAAGCCGCCACTCGAGTGTGCTGTGGACTCACAAGTGTTTGGTTTCTAGTGTAGGCATGAAGCTTCATGCAGGATGGAGGAGAGTGTTGCTGGCCCAAGAGCAGCCAGGCCTCAGACAGTAGTATTTCTCTCCTTCCTGGGAATGCTGGTGTCCCAGAGGTGGGGAAAGGGACTCAGCAGTGCAGTGTATGGTGCTGATCTTGGAGTTTGGTCACAATGAGGTTGCCTCTGCCTCTGTCACTACCAGATGCTTCATGACCTGGATTCTTGCATTGCACAAAGACCCACAAAGGAGGATGTGTGTATATATCATATGTGTGTGTCTCTGTGGTCTATGTATGTATATATGTAGTGTTTCTCTCTCTGTGCATGTGTGTGTGTGTGTGTAGCATGTGCATGGTATGTAGTATAATGTAATGTGATGTGGTTATGTCCAGTGTGTGTCTTGGTGTATAGTGTAGTAGTGTATGACACACGTGTGTACATGTGTGTGTGGTATATGTCTAGCATGTCTCTCTAGGTGTGATGGTTATATATAGTGTGCGATAGGTGTGATTATGTGATATGTCTTTGTTGATGGAAGAATGCATGTGGTGTGTGTGTGTGTGTGTGTGTGTGTGTGTGTGTGTGTGTGTGGTGGGGTCAATGGAGAGAAGTCACCCTTGTTCTCTGAGTAAATTCTGCCAAGAGATATGAAACAGAAGAGCAATATTAATCCCACATGTAGGCCACTGGATGAGACTTTGCCGTTCCCTTTGTCTCCTTCCTCATCCCTGGCCACTTCCTCAGCCAGAGTCTCACCCATCCTGGGAGGCCCAGGTGAATGCATGGCTTGACCTTTCCAATAAAGCCCTTTCTATTCTGTCCACAGTGCTGTCCCCTTCTCTGAACTCTGTGACTCCTCACTGCTCTCACAGTGTCCGCTTTGACTTCCCCCGTCCTGTGTGACATCCCACACTTCTGTACATGCCTCTGCGCTTCTAAGAGTCATACCAAGTGTTTGACCGTACTGGGTGAAAGGGCCTTATCTGCACACAAGGTGTCCTTTGGTCCCGTGGTTCGTTGTCACCTCAGCGTCTGAGCATCTCTGAGACTGGGGAGCCCTTGGCTCACTCAGCTTCTGCAGCTTAGCTCTGGCTCCCTTAGCAAGGCTCACAGAGCATCGCCTTGTTTCTAGGCAGTTTTAAGGGTGACCAGAGACGTCATTGTCCTCACCGAACCCAGTGGGGTCACTATTCAAAGACTACCCCAGAATTTAAAATGCCTTTTTTAAAGTAGTTGCTTCTGGTTTGCACAAAAGAGGTTAACCTGAGAGTGGAGAACTGTCCGGGAATCAGGTGCAGCTGAAACCAGAAGTTGGTTTTCTCTTAATGTAACTATGGTCAGAGGACTCAGCAACTAGATGAACAGGGAACCTGGGTTCCTCCTGTCTTGCACTTGAAAAAATTAATTCATAACAATCAACTTAATTTTCTAACATATAATAATAGTCAAAATAAACTCTTCCAGTAACCCTGGAGGACAGTGTAAACTAACCAGCAAGCTGGCCACAGATGGTCTCATATTTCCTATAACTGTGCAGATTGATTAATTTCAAAGAAGAGCTGTTGGATCATATTTTTGCTGCCTCAGAAGTTGGGGAGCAGCATAGGGTGCCACAAGCCACACAGGGTGACTCTGGACAAGGAGACATGTCACTTTGCTTCTCACGTTATTTGGTCATAAGACTTTTCTGGTTTGACTGGAGTTTCGAAGGAGGTAATGCATTTAAACTTAGCCCTTAAATGAAATACCCTAAATACAAAGGCTGCCATGCAGATTTTCTATTAAAAAGAACAATTTTATTTTCCAGCATTTTTTTCTATGTAGCACAGTAATCATGACAAAATAATATAGGCAGAGAATTATGTTATTAACCATTAGAGGATTATGTTATTAACCTTGGGTGGTTGTGTTCTGATTAACATCTCTAAGAAGTCAGAGACCCTGAGTTTTCAGGCAGACAATGGTCAGATGCTGTGAATTAGCCCCACTCAGCCTAGAATAGCTGAGGTCTACATGCCTGGCTAGGTCAGAAAACATGTGTTTTATCTAAGGAAATGAGACAATTACTTTAAAATATTTTCTTTAGCTTTAGTATCAACTGATGAATTAAACAGCCTTGAGTCATCAGAGATGTTCTGAAGGAAAGCCGCCGTGGTCTTCCCCTTGCAAGCAGACTTTCCGGTTTTTAATCAGACCTCAGCCCTTTGTCCGTTATTTTCTCAGGCTGTGGTGCAGGCCTGCCAGGGGAGCACTAAAAGCTGACAAATGCTCCCTTGCCAATGCTCACTCACGGGGCCGTATTTTATTGAGCAAGGCAGATTTTCATTTTGGAAACGAGGTTTTCCACATTCCATTACCGATGGCCGGTTGTGCACAATCGTGGCAAGCAGTGGCCTGCATTTCATGGCTCGGAGGCTGCGAGCTGTATGATTTACTGTACAATGCCGAGACGCGCTGCTGCTTCGTCCTCTGGTGACTCTCAGTCAAATGCGGGCTTTTCCTTGCTTCTCTTTATCTGGGGAATGTGTTTCCTGTTATTGTGAAGACAATGCCTTTGGCCATAAAGGGTTTATTCTGGTAGATCCCTGAAAAGAAAGAACAAGGAAGAGGTCAGGGGACCCAGCGCCTTCTGGAGTCCCCTGGAGTAGGACCCATCCTGCTCCCTACCCCATGCCTAAAATGAAAACCTAGAGGCTTTCTTTTCTTATGTGTGAAAATAAGACACAGATAGACAATCTAATGTCTTATACCAATGCTGGAAACGGGGTGCCTTGTGGAGTTGCTTATGTTCACCGAGCTGTGCAGCCTGGCTCGGGAAGCAGCCACTGGAAAGAACTCCGAAGGAGTCCCAGGGACTTCTGAAGAGAGCATACATACCACTGGATACTTACCAGATGTTGATGTGTGTCACACCCCCAGTGGGACTCGCTCAATGAGCTGAGAGAATGCATTTGATGTGAGCTCGCACACATGTGCCTACCCCCACTCTGCATCCCTCCCCACCACCCACCCTTCATCCCGGAAGTCTCCCAAACTCAGAACTGAAAACACATCCCTCCTCCAATCAAAACTCAGACCGCTAGGAAGTTAGGACGGTCATCTAAAACTCAGAAGACAGTGCACGAGGCAAAGCTGCTTGGGTGTAGGGAGCCTGGATCTTTATGGGGAAAAAGAGTAATGCTCAGGAAAGGAGTCCTCTGGAACAGAGTGCTCCCTGTGGAGCACTGCCCTGATCAGTCCTGGCTTCCCTAACATTCTTGCCATTTGTCTTAAGGGCTCCATTCCTGTGGCCTGGGTCACAGCGTAGACCTGGGTGATGACGGATCTGGAGGTCTCCATGATGGCTGACCATGGCCTTCCGGTTGGGAAAACTGAGTGTGCCGCAGAGTCCATGCGTCTCAGGTCCACATGTCTGTCGTAGTGGGAGAAGCAGAGCTGGCTGATTGGTGCCTATTTTACCCTTTCATTTCTTTATGGTCAATTCTGCTCTTTCTGTCCCCCCCCCCAAAAAAAAAACATCATTCTTTCCCCTCCTATCTCTTTGCAGATTCCTACGGTGAGTCTTTGCTACACATCACAGTCAGCTGTGAAATGCTTCCCCTCCCCCTCCCCTTTCAGTTCTCTGATAACATTGTTTGCATCTTCCCTTGCCTGCTTCATACCCTGTTTGCCAGCTAGCTCTTCCTGAGGTCATATTCTAATGCCACACAGTTGCTATTCATTCTAGTACCCTAACTCACTACACAGCCCCCCAGATAGGCAGTGTAATGTCTAAGGGTTGGGTCAGACTTATTACATAAAGTCTAGCACCTGAAGGCTCAAAAGTAGCAGATGACATCAATTCTCCGGTACAGGATGATGCCCATGAAGGTGGTGAGGTGGTTGGGTGTGATGGCACATGCCTATTGGCCCAGCACTCAGAAGGCTAAGGCAAGAGGCACTTGAGAGTTCCAGAGCAGTTTGGGCTATGTAGTGAGTTCTAGACCAGCCTGAACTACACAGAACCTGTACCAAAAGGAGAGATAGGGGGAGGGGAAAGGAAAGGAGAGGAGAGGAAAGGAGAGGAGAGGAGAGGAGAGGAGAGGAGAGGAGAGGAGAGGAGAGGAGAGGAGAGGAGAGGAGAGGAAAAAAAGAAGAATATTCTTGGCAGGGAGATACATCCAAAAAACAGAAGAAAATGACAAGTTATCAGTCACAGAGTTGGAATGGCCTTGTTTTTAGAACTACAAACATATGTATATTCACGTGTATTTCCATGGGGCACAGACCTTACAAGAGTGGAGTGTGTTGCTCCTTTTTGAATCCACTACATTCTGTGAAATTTTCACTAAGAATCCATTAGCTGTACAGACAGACAAATGTTTTAACAGAGAAATCCCGAATGACTAAAGGGACCTAGAAGGAGAACACAGCATGATGAACTTCCAGAAGAGAAATGCCTGGCTTTTCCACCAGGTCAAAAAGAGGAAACGGTCACTCCTATTTAGAAGAAGGAGGGTGATGGTGGAGTGGGGAGGAATAGGAGAAAAGATGGAGGAGGGAGGGAGGGAGGGAGGGACAGAGAGAGACCGAAAACTCTGGGTTTCTTTTCTGTTATGTCACAAGTATACAAACAAAATATTTTCTGTTAGAAATTACAAACATTTTAATTAGGTTCTACATGTTCTAATGTAATTAATAATGCACACATGAATGTAGACTGAGACCATCGTCCAACTTAACTATGCCAGTGAGAAAGATTCCTAAGACCAGACAGGGTTATCCCTGTACCCGTTTAGGTTTGCGTCTGAGGTCTGCAAACTAAATGGACAAAAGGTGGAGTAACAAGAGAAAGCCATACAAATTCTGGTCGGATGTTTACGTCACTGGGGCTTCAGAGAGAAGTGAAAGTTCAAAGAAACAGTTACATATCCAAGCAGGAATACCCCATGTTAGCACATGGCAATTAATGTGGAGAAATGACTTGTTCAAAGGAAGGGATGCCAGGAGGCGGTGGCACAGGCCTTTAATCCCAACACTTGGGAGGCAGAGACAGGGGGATTGCTGTGAGTTTGAGGCCAGTCTGGTTGACAAAGTGAGTTCCAGCAAGGATTGTTAAACAGAGAAACCCTGTCTCAAATACATACATGCATGCATACATACATACATACAAACATACATGCATGCATACATACATACATACAAACATACATGCATAAAGGGTAATTTGGCTTCTAGGACCAAGAGCCTGTGACTAGTCACTAGTAACCAGAGCACCCATGCAGGGCAATCGGTGGCAAACCAGGTTTTTCTGGGAAGGTGTTGATTACTGGTGGCACAGGAAGCCTTTCACACCCTTGCCACACCAGATATATGACTTACTCTTAGCAGGAGAGGCTCCCACAGACTTTTTCTTGATCCTGTTGTTGATTCTCAATTGCCTTCATCTCAAAATGACATTTATGCTAAGTGGCCCATTCTGGGGTGGCTGAAACTGATAAGTCCCCAGGGCGTTAAGCCTGACACCGATGCCATGGTCCAAACAGGGTGTTGATGAGGCCAACTGTCTCCATCTCCTCCCAGACTTTCCATGGCACTTTAGGGTGGAGGGTGGTCCCTTCCAGCTACACAGAATCCCTTCAAGCTCTTGAAGAAGAATGAGTTAGTGGACAGAGACAACCCCCCCACATTGCTAACCTTGAGTCCACAGCTCAAGGGAGGGAGGTGGGGCTCGTCAGGGATCTAGGTAGCATCTGCGTTAGGCCCCAGTCTAGAATCCATTTTTTAGTCAGCCTGGTGGCCGTCATGTTAGGAAGAAAAATGACACAGAATTTCAAATATCCCAGTGTAGCCAATAAGAGGAGCCGCAGAATTTAAACCCAACGGGAAACTTGATGCAGTTACACGGGCAGTTGCTGCTGTGTTTCCTTGCTGTCGAGAAAGAGAATGCCATTTCCTTTACAGAGTGATTTACACTTGTGTTCTAGGGACCCCTGGCTTATGTCTTGGGCATTTTCCTTACAGAGGAATTGCTTGTCTTCGCCCCAGGATCGTTTCTGAAAGTCACTGATTCCCTGCACTTGGGAAGGTTCTAGGTGGCCACGGCTTCCCTGCCTAGTAACTGGCTCTCCCTCAATGCTTCCTAAACCTGTTGCTGGGGACATGCCTGAGCTGGTAGAGTGCTGGCCTCATATCACAAAGCCCTGGGTACCATCCCCAGAGTCCCTTAACCCAGGTATGGTGGCGTGCTTATGATCCCAGCACTGGGGAGGTGGAGGCAGGAGAATCAAAAGTTCCAGATTAGTCTTGGCTTCACAGTGAGTTCGAAGGAAACTAGGCTACAGGAGACGCTGCGTCTGTCTGTCTGTCTGTCTGTCTGTCTGTCTGAAAATACATCCAGGGCATAGAATTCTAAAGTGTTGTCAAATCAACTCAAGCTGCAGTTGGACCCTTGAGAGTTTAATCATTCCCAGACTGAAGAGCCTCTTGTCCATGTGACAGGAAGAGTTTGTTTCAACAGTGCTGTGCTGTGCTCGCTTGGACGTCCAGGTTTTAAGGACCTTTGTGCTTGCAAGTGGATGTGCGTGATTTTCACATAAATCAGTGGATGGCCAGTAAAACCCTTAGTGTTCTGAGAGCATTTGAAACCCTTGAAGCCTTTCTCCAGCATCTAGAGCCCATTAGCTTGCAGGTGTGTGTGTTCTGAAAGCCCAGATTTTGCAGGAAATTGTTTTTCTTCTTTTTAAGTTTTTGAATTAGTGTAGTTTTTTTCTTTTCATTTGAAATTCAGTTTAATTTGCCATTTTTTTATTTTACTTGCCAAATATTAGAAGCATGGGCAGTCTCTGCTTTTGGAGACCTGTGCTCAAGGGGGACAAGAAAAGCGGAGGATTCGCTAGCCGCTCCCTGCTTCCCTTCTGAGAAGGGTTACTGATGCCAGCCGTCAAGATAGGTACTGTTGAGTGAAAAACTGAAGTGGCCGCCATTGTTAGTCTACAGCATTAGTTTCTATTGAAATTTTGCTCTGGGGTTGGGACACAGCTCTGCTGGTAGGATGTGTGCCTAGCGTGCACCAAAGCCTGGATTTCATCTAATAACAAAGAGTTGGGTGTGGTACTGCATGCCTGTGAGCCCAGCACTACGGAGGTGGAAGCAGATTGTGGGGGGCAATCAGAAGTTCAAGATCATAGTTGACTAAAAGCAAGTTCCAGTCAAGCTGGGCTCTATGAGACCCTGTATCAAAAAAAAAAATGCCTTTAATCTCAGTACCCAGGAAGCAGAAGCAGGCAGATCTCTGTGAGTTACAAATTCTAGACATCCTGGTCTCCCTCTCCCTCTCCCTCTCCCTCTCCCTCTCTCAAATTTGGTGAGAACGTCCTTATGGAACAGCATGGAGGTTAGACCAGGGAAATGCGGTCGTCTTGTTGGGCCTCTGCAGGGAAAGCTTCTGGACTGTGGAACCTCGCTCTCCCTCCCAGCATGCTCCTTTTCCTATACTTCCATGTTTTAACTCCTCCCAGGGCATCAGGGGAAAGCTTTTTCTGAGGAGGGAGGAGGCAGCCTTCCAAGGACGGCCCTCCCACCCACATTCTGCAGGAGCCCTGGGCTCACAGGCACTGCAGGGTTAATTGAAATGGTGTTTTCTGGAAACTGGGCTGTCAAGTCGCTGCATTCAGAAGCCGAGGGAGGGGTGGGGACTTGCTCTGCTTTGTTGTTTTTTTCTGGTTTGAGGAAAATGGTGTTCCATTAGCTCCTCCTGTAGTTGAAATATCTGGTCAATGCAAACCATGTGTACTAGGTAATTCCTCTCTGAGTCCTGTAAAAAAAAATGCTTTGTCTGTATATCCTTTCTTTAAGGATATTTCTTTCCTGTAAAAATGTTCTTCTGTAACATCCAGACCACACAACAAATAGAAACAGCTTTCCAGGGTAAGTGAAACATGTTAACGAAAGGGCATTGAAAACACTCAGCATGTGCAGACTAATCCTGAGTTTTATTTTTACATTGTATATAATTATTAATGATGACAATGAAAAGAGTTAAGGGAAAACGGACTTGATTATACTGACAATATCTATGGGGAATATGAAAAGGCAGGAAGTCAGAAGCAAGAAAGGTCTTCCTGAGCAGGGAGTGTGACTCAGTTGATAAGGGGCTTCTCATGCAAACTGGAGGACCTGGACTCAACCCCGAGAATCCCTGTGAAAAAGCTGCATGTGATAGCACTGGCTTATGATTCCAGCATTGCAGAGGAAGACACGGGAGGATGTCCCAGAGCTCACTGACTGGCCAGCCTGTCCGAATCAGTGAGCCTAGCTCCCAGGAAGAGACCCTATCTCCAAAACAAGGATTGGCAGCTCCTAAGGCTCGTTGTCCGACCTCCACATGCATGTACATACATGTGTACCTGAATTTACATGAGCACACACACACACACACACACATATGAGGGGGAGGCGTTTAGGGATTCCAGTTCATGACCAGTTGTCCTATTGCTTTGGGGACTATTGACTGCTAACTAATCAAGTTGTCACAACCCAGAAGTCTGCCACCACCTCTAGGGCATGGGATCAGCAAGCAAGACACAAAGTGAGGCTCTTGTTGGGAAGCTGAAGACTGACAAAGAAGAGCCCACAAGCCCTGCTTTGTGTCTTTCCTTCCCACGATGCCCTGAGACTCATCTCCCTCCCAACCTAACTGCTTATAGAAAGGCCATGAGCAAGCAACAGGAGAAGCTTCGTGTGAAGCCAAGCCCTCCCTGCTCTTCTCCTCGCTGGACCACTCCAGACTCTCTGTGTCCGTTCCTAGAACCACAGCACTTCTAGGGCACCCACTTCAGTGCCCATTCTGACTGCATCTCAGTGGTAGGGCATGGGATGCTGCAGAGTTGGGACAAGGGATCAGCTGGGTCAGATGAAAGCCCTAGTTCAGGCCTCTCCAGTGGCCGGTGTGCACATCTGCCTTGTCTGTCCTGAATCTCTGTAAAGCGACACATATGATATACTTTGGGAAATGTGTTAAATGCCTTGGATGATATACTGACATGAGCCCAGGTTCCTTCTTTGCACCAGAAGTCAGGTGATCTTGGGTGCAACAGTGAGGATTCTCCTTTGTCATATTCTAGCTCCCTTAGTGCCTTTGCCTTCCCACCCCACCCGTGTGTGCGCGTGTGTGTATGTGTGTGTGCGTGCATGTGTGTGTGTGTGTGTGTGTGTGTGTACCAATAGATTTCATTGAAGGAAGGTTGCTTACAGGAGCGTGGGCAGTTTGCCAATGGTTACATCACCTCCGTCACTGATAGATTCTCCAGTCGGGGGTGGGGAATATGGACAGACCCAATCCTGTGCATGTCTTATGCAGGTAAACCCGGTGACTATATGTTCATGAGCACAACAGGCGTGTCACGCCTGGAAGACAGCATTGCACAACGCTCCACCCCTTTCTTCGGCTCTCACAGTCTTTCCACACCCCTTTCTGTGATGTCACCAGTGCTGAACGCTCCGTTATTCTCAACCCTTTTACCCGTCCTGTGTGTCTTAGGAACCTAATGCAGGAAGACGTTTCTCTGATGCAAGCTGACAGCCACGTTAGCCTATGGGCACAGGCATAAGTCTCTAAATGGCAGTCTGATATTCTTCGCTCTCCTTTAGGGCAGTGGTTCTCAACCTGTGGGTTGCGATTCCTTTGGCAAACCTTTATCTCCAAAAATATTTACATGAATTATGATTCGTGTCAGTAGCAAGATCACAGTTGTGAAGTATCAACAAAAATAATTTCGTGATTGGGGGTCACCACAGCGTGAGGATCTGTATTTAAGGGTTGCAGCGTCAGGAAGGTTGAGAACCCCTGCTCTAGGGGGTGGGTGGGAAGATAAGGCCGTTGACATCACATCGGACCTTGCTGAATGAAAACCCCATGCAGAGCTTTCTGGATAAGCTGCTTCGGTCATAGCCATGCTTATTGGGGCAGCTGACTGACCCCATGCGTCATTTTCTTGCAGGTGGACTTGGGCCTCCTGCGATTCGTCACAGCCGTGGGGACACAGGGTGCCATCTCCAAGGAAACCAAGAAGAAATATTACGTCAAGACATACAGAGTAGACATCAGCTCCAACGGCGAGGACTGGATCACCCTGAAAGAGGGAAATAAGGCCATTGTGAGTTCGGCTCCTGCCCCTCCCTCCCTCCTCTCCCACCGAAGCCTTTCCCATGCCTGATCAATTTTTATTTGTTTGTGCGGGGATTTTTCTGTCAGGCCTGGTTTATTTTTCGAATTGATTTAAAATGAAAAGCGCAATTAGAGGTTTAAATCTGACCAAAGGGTCTCATGTTCCCAGATCCAAAGGCCAAGAGGAAATCACACAGATGTTACTAAAAAAAGACAGCAGACAGCACCAGCCAAATTAAAGGACAGACTTGAGAATCACTGCAGCTCCCTCCCCTGGGGACAGACAACACAGCCTAACACAGCCCACCTTAGGAGTTCCTGGTGGTTGGCTGGCTTCGTTTATTTGAGTTTTTCTTCATGTTTCTTCATTCTAGTGCCCTTTTCAACTGCCCTTGGTGCTCTGAAGCTCATTTACAGTGCAGTTGACTGTGGCTTATAAGAACAGGAGAACCGTGGGTTTTTCCACGTGTTCCTTCAGATCACATAGATAGCAGGCTACCCCCTCACTGGCAGCTTCACCACCGTGGGCTAGCCGAGTCCAGCCTCAGAGCATCGGCCCTGCACTCTGTCATTTAGGAGCAGAGATCTTTTCTTCCATCAGCCTGCTTCTTTGAAGTCATGCTTGCTCTGATTTATTAATCAAATGGTTTTTGAGAACTTATATTTGATGTTACCCAAAATCAAAACCCTGGGGGGCGGGGGGGCTGGGGAGATACTCAGTCAGCAAATTGTCTACCACACAAACATGAGGGCCTGAGTTCCATCCCCAGAACCCAGGTTGTAAATATCTAAGCAGGCATGCATGCACATGCCAGAGACATGGCTCAGAGGGTGAGTAAAGGTGCTCACCAGTAAGCCTGACAATCCAAAGTCCATTTCTACAATGTACACGGAAGAAGTAGAGAACCAACTTCCACAAGCTCCACACATGTGCCATGGCATGTACCTATACATAATATGTAAATAATTGTGGAGGTTTTTTTTAAGGCAGGGAGTGGTGTGGGATGTACTTGCCACCCCAGCCCTGGGCAGTAGAAACAGGAGGATTCATAAGACTCATTGATAGGCTAGTGAGAGATTCTTTCTCAAAAAACACAGATGTGTTACCAGCAAAAAAGAAAAAAACGAATGTGTTAGCACTTTCTGACAAATGACATCTGAGGTTGCTCCCTATTCTACACACACACACACACACACACACACACACACACACACACAATGCAAGGAGGCTAGTTCAGTTCACATGTTCTCAGCTCACCTCTGAACACCCACCCCATGACCTTGGCTAGAACTGAGAAAAGCCTCCACAGTATAAAGTAAAATACAGATGTGGACTCCTGTGGTCAATGGCAAGATCCCTTTCTCAGGGAGGGCAGGCAAGACAAAGGCCGGTGTAGGAAACAACTCTCTGTGGGAAGAGAGTTCTTTGGAAGATTCTGTGGACAGTACAAGGGCTATCAAAAGTGGAAGACATAGAACCCCTTCTTTACCTGGGAAAGAAAACCCCTCATGGCCCTATGGGGAGGACAGACGGCAGTAATGCCACAGGGTTCCATGACTTCCAGTTATGGAGCAACAACAGGCTTGCACACACAATCCTTCCAGCACAGGATGCAGAGAGGAAACCAGAGGATGCAGGGATGAGACTTGGCATGTAGGGTCTTCACTGAACCTAAACGAACCTAGAACAACCAGTTGACTCTTCCTGAAGTCCTTCCCACTTCCTCGAGCCATAGATCTCCTCTGTCCTGATTTCATTTGCTGGACCGTGGCAAGGTCAGAATTCAATCCTAGCCTGCCCTGACGGTTTTCATCATTTGAACAAAACATGGACGTGCACGCCTTTCAGCAATCTGTGGGAAGCTCACAAAGTGAGCAGAATGGGTACACATGCATCCCTAGTCTGTGCAGACCCCAGTCTATGCAGACCCCAGTCTGTGCAGACCCCAGTCGGTCAACTCTGGTCCCTCCAGGAGAACCAAATGGGCCTATAAGAATAGCGTTATTTGAAACGCTACTTTTTCTGGAAGCTTCTCGTTACTTTTGTCACATGAAAATGTACCCATTCGGGTTGTTTCCCAGAGGGAGAAACTGGAATAGAAACAAAGTACAGGGGGCATTTGTTGTTTGCTTCAGAGCAGGTACATAGGATCACATAAACCCAAGGAAGCACAAGTACCCGTCGGATGGCATCGGTGCCCTTTCTCTGGAGGGAGGAGTAGAGTTCCAGGAACTGCATACACTACTGGAAGATGGGCAGAGCCTCCAGGCCCTGCGAGCAAGGCTCTGACTATAAAACCCCTGAGAGATGGTGGGGAGTCCCAGTGCTTGACACATCCAGTACCACAGAGAACCACTGTTTCTACTGTTTTATTGAGATGGGGTGGATTTTCGAAACAGGGTCCCTCTATGTAGACTGGCTGTCCTGGAACTCTCTGTGTAGACCAGACTGGCCTTGAACTCACAGAGATCTGCCTGTCTCTGCCTCCTGAACGCTGAGATTAAAGGTGTGCAGCACCCAGTCCCTGTAAATACTGCTTTTACAGAGCCAGCCTCACCCATAGCTGACCTATAAATCTAGAAAGCAGAGGCTTCCAATCTTATCTGAAGGAAGGCTGGTGCCAGAATGTTCCATGATAGCGTACAAAGCTCCTGTAAACAACACTACTGCATTCCATATGGTCCCAAAGGACATTTGCAGGCACCTGGCTTATACTGGGCCTTCCTTGCTTTTGTGGTCACATGGCTCATTGTTCTTAGAATCAAAGGACCCATTTGTACCTAGAATATTTGAAATAAAAACTAAATTTTATTATTTTGTTTTGCCTATGACCACTGAAGCATGATTTTACCAATAACTCCGAAGTATTAAAACCACTGATGCATGACTAAGAACGTTTATCAAGGGACCAAGTAAGCAAGGAGGGCAGGAAGCTAGACTCTGGCTCGGTGGCAAGAGTGTTTGCCTCATACGCACAAAGTCCTGGTATTGATCATGAACACCCCTACACCAGGCACATGGTACATACCTGAATCCCCCACTTGAGAGGTAGAAGCGGAAAGTTAAGGAGTTTTAGGTCTCCTTCTACTCAGTGAATTCAAGGCTACCAGGGAGACTTGACTTAGTGGTGTACCTGAGGATATGAGTTAGAAATGTAAGAAGCCAGACCTAACCCAGAACTCCAAAAGCATTTCTTCTGGGCATTGCTGGAGAAGGGGGGCTAATGGGAGTCCCTGTGGAATGCGTGTGGCTGTGGCTCCTCTGGTGATCCTAACCTCTTCTCACCTTCAAAGATGACTGCCATCCTTGTGACAGTGCTTTTAGCAAGAATATGTGATGGGGGTGGCTTTCTACATTGGACAGGGTTCTCTTCAATTTCAGTCGTTTGGGAAAATAACATGTCATGTCGCTCATGGCACACCAACCTTGGTAGAAAAGTATTGGACCCACAAAGAGGGCCTCCAGGCATCTGCGGACAGTTTCTGGCATTTGTTTCGATCACAGTTAGTTTGTTAACACCCTCTCTCTCCCATCTAGATCTTTCAAGGAAACACCAACCCCACAGATGTCGTCTTAGGAGTTTTCCCCAAACCACTGATAACTCGATTTGTCCGGATCAAACCTGCGTCCTGGGAAACTGGTATATCGATGAGATTTGAAGTCTATGGCTGCAAGCTAACAGGTGAGTGCCCGCGTGGAAGTTGCCCCTCTGAATGAGCGCAAAGTTTTCCATACAAGGAAAGTTTGTTCACATGTGCACCTATGGATTAGATCTGTCTGTATTTATTTGGTAGTTAGGGTCTGTATTGGTTACTCTTCTCGTTAGCATGACAAAACACCTAACAAGGAGAAGCTTAAGGAAAGAAGGGGTTGTTGGCTTGCAGTTCAAGTGGACACCGTCCATGGCAGGCAGGTGTGGTGGCTGGGGTGGGAGGCAGCTGATTATGTTACAACCAAGTTAGGAAGCAGAGGAGAAACAAGAAATGGGGTGAGATATAAAACCTCAAGGTCAGCCAGGTGGTGGTGTTGTACATTTTCCCAGCACTCAGGAAGCCGAGGCAGGCAGATTTCTGTGAGTTCAAGGCCAGCCTGTTCTACAGAGTTCTAGGCCTTCCAGGGCTATTACACAAGGCCTCAGGGGGAAAAAAAGCCTCAAGATCTGCCCCCAGTGACTCACTTCGTCCAGTGAGGTACTACCTTCTAAAAATGTCACAACTTTCCCCAAAAGTTCCAACAACTAGAGATGACATGTTCAAAGACGTGAGCCTATAGGGAATATTTCACATTCAAACTACAGGGCCTGGACATTGCATGTGCTCGTGTCTGAATTCAAGTTCCACCCTAACATGTGTGCCATCTGGGGGTGATTTGCTTAGAGTTTTCCAGGCCTGGTTTTTCTCCCGTAGGGAGCAGCCACAGTTCTGAGTGCACACGGGCTACTCCTCACGGCAGGTCGGGAGACGGACGTGAACATTTAGCCAAGTGTGCCAGCTGGCCCTGCTTTCCCACAAGTGCACACTCTGAGAAGGCAGCTCAGCTCACACGCCTTGCCCTGAGCTTGTTGGGTGGGCAGCTGGACTGTTACTATTGGGTCCTAATAAATAGCTGTCCCGTGGAAGGCTCCCGGTGGTCTTGCTCTCTACAGTTCTGAACTGCGGAGATGGCTTCCTCAGCTGTGCTGAAGGAGTCTGACGTCTGACGAGGGCGGCTTTCACTCTCTAAACACCCTGGCAGCTCCTCCATGGATGCTGCCTCTGCTCTCTCGCCTGCGTGGGTTCTCCCATGGGGGTCTGGGGGATCGGATCTGCCCTCACGCCTGGTGGGCCAGCACTCTACCCCAGGAGGAGCTGCATCACCAATTCCTAACTGGGTGTTTGAAAAGCAGCCGTCAAGCTGTGAACGTTTCTGGGTGTTCAGTTTGTTCTTCAAACAGGACCTGAGAAGCCTGTTAAATTGAAACAAGAAGGATGGAAAGGATGAGGTGCACTTGCTCTTGCTAAGTGTCGGGGAGAGGGTCAGGCCAGGTGACCGGAAGTCAAGGTGTGCCTGGCCCTGAGCCGCTGGGCCCAAGGCTTCTGTAATGGTCCGTACTATTGGGTGATCCTGTGTTCGGATGTCACTGCAGCCATGCTCCAACTCTTTCCCGTGTGAGTAGCTACATTCAAGAGCTTTCATTTAAAAGCAACATTGTATTTAATTAAAAGCATTGTATTTCATTAAAAGCAACATTTCATTTAAAAGCATCATTTAAAAGCACACATGTACTCTTCATATCATAAAATTGAAAAACATGGGAGTTGGAGAAATGGCCCAGTGATTAATAGCATCTACTGCTCTTCCAGAGAACCCAGGTTCTGTTCCCAGCACTCACATGACAGCTCACAGCTTCTGTAACCCCAGTTCCAGGGAATCCCATGCCTCCTTCTGGCCTCTGTGGACACCAGGCATTCATATGGTGTGATACGTACATGAGACGAAAACTTAAAATAAAAATAAACCTTTCCTCAATGATTGAAACACAGACTCTGTGATTGATTCACTAAGGAAATAATTAAAAAGTAAAAAACTTCCAGTCTCTGGTGAACCCCTGTGTTCCGTCGGTGTTCGCTGTTAGAACATTTCATTTCTCGATTCTCTATGCTTTGTCACTGAGAGAAAGAAGGAAAACTGACTTTCGAAGGAGAGTGCTCCCCTAGGGCTTTCCCGTCAGAGTGCAGGGGCTGTGTCGAGAAGCTAGTTCATGAGAAGATCCGTAGAAACGTCCATTCGGGAATGTAAAACCCAGGCCTGACATCAGACCCAGATTTATTTGTTTCCACTGTGAACACAGACTTGTTTTTCATGTGAGGATTCAAGACTTATAAAGTTCAAGGCCTTGGAGGTGGGAATTGGGTGGAGGGACATTTGGGAGAGGGACAGATGCCGGACACTCAGAGTAACCTTGCTTTTATTTTTGGTATTAGTTAAAGAGTAGAAAGTTCTAGTGGACTTTAGAGCATTATCAATTTAGGAGTCTACCCATAAATCCAGAGGAACAAGGCCACATGAGGTCTGGGTGGGAATTTCTGGCCCATTTCTGCAACCTTATTTCATGTCACTACACCAGAATTTTATATAGAAGCAAGCTTCATAAAGACTCCAAATTAGTCTGAACTCTGAACTCTGACTGTCCAGTCTCTTAAGATTTATGTTATGTCCTTTGGTTAAATAAAATATTTATTTGAACTCAAATTATCCATTTTATTTTCATAAGGGCATCCCAAGAGGTAGTTCTAGGAATGTGAACAAGAAAAAAAGAAAATAATTTATTGCTTTAAAAAAATAGTTCAATGACCTGTTTATTTAAACAATATCTAAAGTAGCTTTTCAGTATTTTTAAACGCAACCTATTTTGCTATTTTAAAAATACAGCTGGGTTTTGTTTTGTTTCTTTTTTCTCTAGTGAAATGACTGTCATTTCCCAGAAACTGACTTTGGCTGGTTTGTGGAGAGGGCAGCATGTGACCATGATGGTCACACAGCCAGAAAAGCCATGCCTGGTTCAGGACTGACCACTCAGTGAATGTCTGACTGCAGACGGGACTTTGTGCGTCTCAGATGGACATGTCTTGGTCTGTAAGATACCTTAATGAGCTGTGATGAGAATTAAATGGAAGGATATTTATAATGTCCTTGGCTTAAAGTGCTCACTAAGTGCCCCCAGTCAGTAAGGCAAGCGTCATACCCACTAAATTGAATGAGGATGAGCCTCAGGTGATGCACGCAATGAGGTAACCGCTCATGCACACTTCCTTCTTTTTAAGCCTGGTCCTCTGAAGACGAAAGAATAGGTCAGCCATGTCCTGTTGGGCTAAATGATGCAGGACAGCAGAGCCTGCTCGCTCTAATTCCCTTCACCCCATAGATCTGGTTGGAACACAACCCCAAGTGTTCCGCGGTTGTTTCTGGATGAAGGTGTTCCACTTCCCATGCCTTCCGACAAACAAGCAATCTTGAATTTCCATTCCCTCTTCATGAGGAGACAAGTTTAAACCTAATCTGATTGTTTAAAGACGCTAGCAAAATTTAAAAATTTTGGACATAGGGAGGGAGGAGGAGAATATAAGGAACAGGATGGTCGAGATGGAGGAAGGACAGAGAGAGAGAGAGAGCAAGGGAAGAGCTACCTTGACTGAGGGAGCCATTGTGGGGCTAGTGTGAAACCTGGCACCAGGGAAATTCTCAGGAATCCTCAAGGATGACCCAAGCTAAGACTCTAAGCAATAGTGGAGAGATGGCCTTGCCCAATAATCGGATTGACGACTACCTTAATTGTCATCTAGAACCTTCATCCAGCAACTGATGGAAGCAGATGCAGAGATTCACAGTTGAGCTTTGGGCCAATCTTCCGGAGAGCAGTCCAAGAAAGGGAGGAGCGATGATACGAGCAAAGGGGTCAAGGCCATGATGGGGACACCCACAGAAACAGCTGACCTGAGCTAGTGAGAGCTCACTGACTCTGGACTGATAGTGGGGGAACCTGCATAGGACCAAACTAGGCCCTCTGAATGTGTGTGACAGTTGTGTGACTTGGGCAGTCTTTGGGACCACTAAGACCAAGATTTATCCCTAGTGCTCGAACTGGCTTTTTGGAGCCCATTCTCTTTGGAGGGATACTTTGCTCAGTCTAAATATGGGGGGGGGGGGGGGGAGCCTTGCTCTTGCCTCAAAGTCAATGTCAGACTTTGTTGACTCCCCATGGGAAGCCTTACCCTCTCTGAAGAGTGGATGGGGAGTGGGGAGGAAGGTGGGAGGAGTGGGAATAGGGGAGGAAATAGAAACTGGGATAGGTATGTAAAATGAGAAAAGATCGTTATTAAAAAATAAAAATAAATTTAGGACGTAAATGTATCACTTCCTTGACTTCCAAAGCCTCCAGAATACCAAGTTTGAACCTGGGATTCACATTCAGGAATTTTTAGAAGTGCAGCTATCCCAGAGAACAGGGTGGTGTGTTCCCCAGAAAGGGACACACTAGGGTAGTATATTCTGTCTTACAGGTGATTGAGGAAGGAGTATTTTCCTTGCTTCTCCAAAGAGGGCGGTATCATTTTGGCAAAGGAAGGGATTGGGCCGATAGCATTGGGGGACTTGGGCAGGGTTGTGAGATGCCAGCCTCGGCTCTGCTCAGTGGTGTTCTCTTCCCCACCGTCATATGCTCCTGTCAGTCCCGGATGAGGATGACCTTTCCAAACACCACAAGCCCGTTAGAAAACTTCGCAGGCCATGAGGGGAAGCCTGGGTGGTGTCCACGGAGAACTACTGTCATACCTAACCATTGCCTTCTTATTCTTTGAAATCTTATTTATTGCCTGGATGCGCTCTGTTTCTCCTTTAAGGTCAAGCACAGCGATCTTACAGCAAATTAATATCGCTAATGGTTGCCGCATCAAACCGCGCCCCGTAACGCCATCCGCTTGTCTCTTTCATCCCACATTGATTTTAAGGTTTTTCAGAAAACTGCGGCCAAGCAAAATACCAAATCCCCAGTTAAGCTTGATGTGGCTGGAAACTGATAATTGTCAGTGTCTGTTGCAGTTTGGATACACTAAGAATTAGTCATTGTTGTCTGAAATGCCAATCCGTTTGGATGTCCTAGTTCTTGTTATTTGCTTCTTAAATCTAACAATATCAGCAAGGAAACCCTGCCGGACACCAGCAGCCCGTTCAAACCTTGAGTTAAGTGCTAATATAAATGTTTCCTCATCATTGTCAAAAGTGAATTATGGGCCAATCCGAAAAAACGACACAACCAGTAAAGTGTCTGCCTTGCAAACCTGTGGACCTGAGTTCAAACCCCAGAACCCGCACAAAAAGCCGTGCATTGTAGCATTGTAATCCAGAGCTGGAATGGTGGGGAGAGGAGGTTCCCAGCGACTTGCTGACCAGCCAGGCTAGCCTAACTATAGCTACCCCAGGCCAGTGAGAGGCCCTGTCTCAAAATCACATCATGGAAAGTACAGGATAATGTCCTGTGTCCCTCAGACAGATGCCCACACCTGCACAGTATGAGTCTTACGGTTTCCAGTCAATGTCAAGGTTCCCTGTGCCGTTTTTCAGAGGGGTTATTCACAGAGACATGATGGGGACTGGCTGGACACTCTGAGTGCTGGCTGAATGTGGGCTGGGTGTCACCAGGTTTAAGGAAAGAAACAGCCCAGAAGCTCTGTGTAATAGAAAGGGCATTCCTCTGGCAGGGGCTCTGCTCTGGTTACAACATCCGAGTTTATTGTATTTTTCTAAAATGGTGGCATCTGGCTGCCTCTGCCAGCTGAGCGTCACCTTTTTAAAGATGCTGGCCGAGAGTCAGGCTGGTGTGCGCGCTGCAGCTGAGAAATGCGGCTTCTCTTTTTGGTGCGCGTCTCGTACTCCTTCAGTAAAACAGGCTCTGTAAATCTTTTAAAAAATAAAAAAACATTGAGTTGAATTCTTGATTTCTAGATCCCTCCCAGAGCAAATAACCAGGCTGAGTTACCGGAAGGCATCCTGAGAAGCGACAGCTGCGTCTGACTGTTGAATACGTTGATTCATTCAGCAAATATTTGTTGGGGATGACAGTGTACAAAAACAGGCTCAGCAAGTCCCAGAAAACAGAAAAATATGACTTGTTTCATAGCCTCAGTAAAATTAAGATCCGGCTTGGTGTGTGACTCGGTTGTTAGTATGTTTGCCCAGCACGTAAGAGTCCCTGAGCTATCAACCCATCACTGTGGAGGCCACATAGCAGTGCATATGGGAAACCCTAATACTTAGGAGGCAGGGGCCCAAGAGCCAGGAGTGCAAGGTCATTCTCAGCTACATAGTGAATTCGGGGCCAGTCTGGAACATGAAAGGAAGGGAGGGAGGAGAGAGGGAAGGAGGGAAGATGGAAGGGAGGAAGGAAGGTGTAAGACTTGACCTAGGAAAAAGCAGTTATCCGAGACTGAATAAGATTGCCGGTACAAGAAAAATGGAGATCAAGTATCATAAGGCATCCCAGGGGAAAAAAATATGTGTCCAATTAAAGATTGACTAACTTAAATAATATTTGAAAATGAGTCAATTTATTTTCCACAGATTGAGTGGCGGGCAGAGCAAGATGCTGGGAGGATCTAGCAGGGAGAATGAACGGGAGGAAGCCCTGCTCCATCTGGGGAGGAAGTGCTGCTTCTCGCTAGTCTCAGTGAATGTGCAAGTGGGGAGCTGGGACGTGTGATGTTCAAGGCCCTTCTTGCAAGCCCTGGTGTGTGAATGGCGGCAGAGGAGCATGGTCTGAACTGTACAGCTGACTGACCACGCTCAAGGTCAACAGGAGTTCACTTAGGATGGTTATACTCTTAGATTACAATGTTTCACATCCTGTAGAATGGAATTGTTTCAAAGGAAAAGAGGATTACTGATGTCAGTTATTTTTAATCAGCCAATCAGTCAACCAATGATGGATACTCCCCTGTTGTTTAGAAGCTCAGACTGCTACAGAAGATGTGAAGAGGTCCATATCACTTCATTGCTCTTGGGGAATCTTACAGGCTATGTGTGATCACAGGACTCATAATCCTATCCACAACACAGCTCTGCCCCAGCTCAGAGCCACTTCCTGCCTGGGCCATCACATGCCCAGCAGGGGAGTCCTCCCAAGCAGGCTAAAGTTTCCCTGACTCCTGAGCTGCATCATGACATTTGCATTGGCCGTGCCTCTGAGATCAGGAGAGAGTAGACTGTCTTGACCAAACACAACAATGGAAAGTCTATGGGGTGTGAGGAAGAAGTGGCCAACTAGAATATATTGTCAGTAACTGGATATAGTAGATAGCTGATATGAAACCAAAGTGAGATTCATATGTGTCGCATACACAGGGTTCCAAGCCCGCCAGAGTTACCCAGTGAGACTCTGTCACAAACAAGGTGGGGAGGGCTGATAACGCAGCTCAGTTAGTAGTATGCTTGCCTACCGTGCCTCAAAGTCTGGCTTCAATCCACAAGCGCACGTACGTTGAACACACTGACACATACCTGTAATCCCAGCACTTAAGTGGGAAAGTTCAAAGTCACCCTTAGCCTCAGCTACTCATTTCAAGACGATCAATTAGGGTCAATTAGACCCTATCCTAAAAAAAATAGAGATCTTGAAGACAGTTGATGGTAAGGATAAAATGGCACCATCCTTGCTGTGGGCACTCAGCTCCCTGGACCTCAGGTCTTCTCCATGCTAGGCCAGGGTCTTCCTTTGTTGCGTCCTTACCAACTTCACGTTGCTTCAGCGATTTCTTATTTTGGGGGGTATAGTTCTTTAAGTATCGCCAACCCATCGTGGGCTGTGACTGGCTTGAAAGTGGAGCAACTTCTAGGCACAAAAGAGAGTGGAACCTTAGCTCGACATTAAACTTAGGAGAAGTGACAAGGTAGCGGGGCAGAGGTGGATGTGCTGCTCCGGATGAAGAGCTCCCTTGTGGGACTGAGTCTAGGCAGAGGCCGCACGCAGAGGGGAGTTCGCAGGAGAGAAGGCTCTGCTCGCTCCAGTCTGAGGATTTCATAGAAACGAATACAAGGTTGTGTGTTCTAAGCAGGGTGTTTCACCTCATCTGTTTCTCCCCACCTCTAGATTACCCTTGCTCTGGAATGCTGGGCATGGTGTCTGGCCTGATCTCAGACTCCCAGATCACAGCGTCCAACCAAGGAGACAGAAACTGGATGCCAGAAAACACCCGCCTGGTGACCAGTCGCTCTGGCTGGGCCCTGCCGCCTTCCCCCCATCCGTACAGCAGCGAGTGGCTCCAGGTGGACTTGGGGGATGAGAAGATAGTGAGGGGCGTCATCATTCAGGGTGGCAAGCACCGAGAAAACAAGGTGTTCATGAAGAAGTTCAAGATCGCCTATAGTAACAATGGCTCCGACTGGAAAACAATCATGGATGACAGCAAGCGCAAGGCTAAGGTGAGGCCTGGGGGTGGGGATCAGGCGCTGTCTGGGGACACTGCCTGCCCACCATGACCAGGAAGTCATTTCTCCAGCCCATGATAGAAGTGTGGAGTCGTTCCTCGTGTCCTGGGGTTTTTGGGGTGTGTGTGTCTGTCTGTCTGTCTGTGTCTGTGTGTCTGTGCCCATGCATGGTCATATACACACACACATGTTCATGCATGCCTGAAGCACTGCACACATGAA
Source organism: Myodes glareolus (assembly GCF_982192425.1). Lineage (NCBI taxonomy): Eukaryota > Metazoa > Chordata > Mammalia > Rodentia > Cricetidae > Myodes > Myodes glareolus. The sequence continues at coordinate 58,340,755 of NC_142047.1, forward strand.
TGTGGAGATCAGAGGTCAACCCTGAATGTGGCTCCTCAGGAGCTAACCACTTTGTGTTTTTGGAGACAGGGTCTAGGCTACTTGGCCATAAACCCCAGCAAGCCCAAACCTCCACCTCCCAAGCCCGGGATTACAAGACTGCACCACTACACTCATCCTCTTACATGGCTTTTGAGGACCAGACTCGGGTCTATATGCATGCATGGCAAGTGTTTGACCAACTCAGCTTATTCTCCAGGCCCCTTCTCATATCCTAGCAGAAGTCAAGGAGTTCCCAGGAAAGCAGAGATTTGGCTAGGTTGGCTTGTCAGTAAGCTTCTGGGGTCTACCTGTCCCCACCTCTCCAACACGGGGCTTACCAATTCAAGATGCCCAATCTGGTCTTTACTCGGGTGCTGGGGGAGTCTAGTGTCAGGTGCTCGCGATTGCACAGGAAGTGGTTTCCCAGCTGGACGTTCTCCCCAAAGCATTGGTTGGTTGGTTGGTTGGTTGGTTGGTTCATGGTGCTTAAGAAAGTGTGGCAAAGAGTGTACTGTTCACTGAACTACAGTCCCCCACATGGTTTAAAGATTTCATTGTTGATCTGGGTGTATGTGTAATCCCAGTACTCAGGAGGCAGAAGCAGCAGGATCTCCGTGAGGTTAAAAAAACAGTCTGGCGACATTGGGAGTCCAGGTCAGTGTGGACTATAGAATGAGACCTTGTCTCAGAACACCAAAAATAAAACACACGTCCAATTGTGATAAGAAAATGTGGAGAATTTACCATCTGAATCTTTGTAAGCCCACATTGTGACAGTGTCATGTAAATCTGTATCCATGTCCAGCTCTTCCCCAGAACTTTAGTCTTGTGAGGCTGAGACCCTGGGGTCACTCAGGAGTCTCTCTCCACTTCCCCTTGATCAATCCCTGGTGCGTCAGGATCCTACTCCCTGCCCCTGGGTCTGGATACTCAGGAGCCTCCTTTAACAGCCGTAGTAAAGTATCTGTCGCTTCACGGCTAGTTTGTATCACTTAGGGTAACACTGAAGTAGCGTGGGTCCCAATTTCCTTTCTTTGAAGAGTAGAACCGTGTTCTGCCATGTGAATAACCACGTTAATTTAGACGTTCGCTACTGATGGCTCCTTGGCCTGCCTCCGTCTTTCAGCTGTCATGGATAATGCTTAGATATACCCTTGTGCATTTGGAACCTCTTAAAACTCAGTCACCTCTTGCTAATCTAATGAAACAAGGAGGCAATCTCAATATTAAAATATCCCAGCATTCACAGAATGGGGTAGAAGTTTGTAAACCCAAAAAATATGCTTTAGTCACTGGGTTTCACTCAGGGCTCTGGCTACGTTTATTTCCACTTTCTGAGCAGACCACACCAAGTTGGAAAGGGTCCCAGGCGTGTACTTGGGTGGTCCCCTAAGTGGATTTGGGATGAAAATGAGGACCCGCCCCCAGGTTTTCACATACACTGGTGATACTTCTCACACCAACACATTTGGCCTTTGGCCTGGATCTTTCTAACACTACCCACCCAAAGCCATTCCCCCACGGGTGAAGACTGCAGCCCATTGGCTGGGGCCTTCCTCTCCCTCTCCAAGCAGTGTGGCAAGGTCTTGCAGAAAGGAAGCTATCCTGGCCCATGCTGCTATCTTCCCTCCCTTCAGATATGTGGCTTTGAGGGTAACACCCTATCCCCCAAAAGCTGCAAATCAGTGACGGAGCTGCCGGCCACTGACTAAACCAATGTTCTTGCTAAGGAAAGCATAAGAGTGTCTCTCATCCCTCCCTGAACTGACTCGTGGCTTTTAAAGCATTTCAGCATTATGTGTGGCTTCATTTTTCTTTTCTGAGACAGGGTCTCATGGAGGTTCCAACTGTGGCTGGCCCCCAATCCACTAGAAAGCTGATGATGGACTTGACCTTCTAACTCCCTTGCTGGGATCACGGGCATGCACTATGATGTTTGATGTATGCAGTGCTGAAGAGTGAACCCCTGGTTCCAGTGCATGTTGGGCGAGCACTCAACCAATGAATTGACCTACAGCCCCAACTCATAACCTTCCTTCTTTCTCGTGTCCTTTTCACTTTCCTCTTTTGTATTTGTGTGTGTGTGCGCGCGCACGCGCGCACATATTTATATGTGTGACTGTTCTTGAGTGTGCCATGCACTTATGTGCACAAACATGTAGAAGCTGGAAGGCACTTTGTCCATTATTCCTCAGACACAATCCACATTGTGTCTTGAAACAGTCTCTCTCAAGCTTGGGACTCATCGATTAGGCTAGGCTTACTCTCCAAGGAGCCCCAGGAATCCTCTCCTTTGTCTCCCCAGCACTGGGATTACAGGTGTGTGACACCAACCCCATTTTTTTAGCTTGGGTTCTGTGACTCAGACTGAACTGTCTCCCTAGTCCCCTTGTCCTTTTCATGTCTGTGCTTTCTGGATTTGGGGAAAAGGAAAAGGGGAAACACACCAGAAACTGGAAGCCCCTCTACAGTGACTTCAGAGAGTGGCATGGAGTGTGAGTTCATTCCAGAACCCAAGTAGGCAGCCAGTCAGCCCTGTCCCCGCTGCTGCCGAGGCAGGGTGTGTTGTTGTGACACGCTCTTCACACTAGGTGCTGAGAGAGCAAACAAGTTGCCATATGTGTCTGATAGGAGGCATCATATGCTTCCTGTCATCTAGCCCTCAAGGCAATGGAGCCTGAAGCTGACAGCTGCCACAGCAAACCCAGTATAGAGTTGCATAGGAAGCTAATGCCTGGGTTTCGGCTTTAACAGCCTCCTGCTGGAGACTGACGGAACACGTTGGGTTTTAGTCCTGAAATGCTCATCACCGTCACCTTCCTACGATACCTGAGACCATGGCGACTTCTAAACTGCCTAAACTGAACCTAGTCTATGATTCTTAGCATGCCCTTCCTCTGAAATAACATCACTAAGGTAGAGATGGAAATTGGCAAAATCATCCATTTCAGACAGCCTACGTTTTCAAATTATATAAAGGTATTTGAAATGGATTCTCCTTAATGGTCCAAATGCTGACGGCCTGCCCAGGATGCCAGCCGCCATTCATGTAAAAGTGAAATGAGAATGTTTGTAGGATAAAACAATGCATTTGTGAATTAATTTCCCCCCCCCCATGCCCTCCCCTCACTCCCACCCAAAAGCCCATGCAATTGGCAAGATCTGTCTTCCACCAGAGCTGTTCTATCAGAGCCTGCCTTTGCAGCCTAGGCGGCTAGTCGTGGCCATCACACACGGCAGTGAAAGGCAGAGAAAGGGGAGTTATCCCGTGTGACTTCATTGAGAAGATGAACAAAAATGTTATCAGTGGCCCCGGGTTTATCTTTCAGGTCCTGGACATGAGGTTTAGGTTTACATAGAGGGCTAGAGGTGTGCATAGCTAAGCAATGCTGGTCAAGTGCTGGGCTCGCCCATCACTGACCCATTGTTGTCTCGGCTCCCATCTCTGATGCAAGGGGTCTGGCAAGTTCTCAGCATTGTGTGAAATCGCCTCCTGGGGAGACAGGCTCTCACTGTGGCTAGCACCAGCCTTTTCCTTTGCTCGGAATTAACTAGGGAAATTCTAATTCTTGGGGGGGTCCATCGTTTCTCCATAGCCCAAAAGTTAAGGCAAGGGCACGATTATCTCTCTTTTAACTTTCTTCTTGCCAGGATGGTTACATGTCAGGGTCTAGATTGACTAGACTTCTCAGGACTAACAGGAGCCATAGGCCTCATGGTTTGTGGCCCCAGTGCTAATTCCTAAGAAAGCCTCTGCTATCTGAGTTTACCCCAGTTCATGTGGCTTACACTGGTGCTTTGCCAGCTCAGCCCCAACAACTTTTATAAAGTATTCACATTGTGTTCGTTCTTTGTTCAAGCCGAAGTGAAGAAAGGGCTCCATGATTGCAATGACACCTCTGCTTCCTCTGATGCTCTCCCCAGCCTCATCATATAGACAGGACTTGTGTGTGTAGTAATGGTGTTTTCATTACAATTAGCGTCTCGCTGACAACAGCTTAATTGGGCCTAACAATGCTGTGTGTCAGATTCTCAATTACTCACAGTGCTTGGAGATCTATCAAGAGTCAGGACCTTGATAGCAAATGTATTCCTTAAAAAAGGAAAATAATTAATTAAGCTCTAGTGTGTGTGTGTTAGATTTCTACTGGATTCTCTGAGTCATAAAGGCCAATTAACTTACTCCAAGAACCCAGAACCCTCAGTTGTCTGTCTGTCCCTTCCTACATGTTTGCTGAAGTCATGGCATGTTCTCCGTGGGAAACTCACGTCTTCTGCCATGTTAGGATCCTGAGTCCATTCATTGTGCTCCCACCCTGCCTGTAACGACTGGTCTGGCCACTCCGTGTGGTTGCCAGTTTGCCTCACATTAAAGGCACATCAGTGAATACAAATGTGTTTCTGGGGTACAGACATCTCCTGCAGCTTGGTGTTCTTTCCTCCTGATGACAAGGCTAGAAGCTGAGTGTGGAAGACATCTTAGCTACACAGGAGGCCAAGGCAGGAGAATCACGTTTGTTCAGAAGCTGTAGTCAGTCCTGGGTACCACAGGAAAACCCTTTTTCTTCAAAAGCAAAAACAAAATGAGAAGGCTGTGCTACTTGATTTCTGGAGCATCGTAGTGGTGTGGCTGAGAATGCTAGTAAGACTGTCAAGTTTTGCATCCTGCCTCTGCCATGGGCAAATTCCTTAACTGCTCTGTGGCTCAGTTTCCTCATATGTAACAGATGTGTAAGGCTATAGAGATGACTCAGAAGACAAAGTGTTTACCTTGCAAACATGAGGACCTGAATTTGATCAACCCACATGGAAAACTCCATTGCGGTAGTGTATGCCTGTAGTTCTAGCAGCTGGGGAGGCAGAGGCAAAGGGATCCCTAGGGTCTCTGAGCAGACAGAGGTGCTATTAGGATGCTAATCTGTGTACTCTAACAGATGTTGTTCAAAAACAAAGCAAGAAGTAAAGTATGCCCGAGGGAATAATACCTGAGGTTGTCCTCTGGCCTCCACAAACACACAGATACAGAGAGAGGGGCGTGGGTACCAATACACACTGTAGTTCAAACAACCACCAGAAAGTCCCAAGTAACTGGAATTGCTATTGACCGTTGATGACCTTTGATCTGTAAGTGACTTCAACTGGTAACTCCTTAAGCAAAGGATTTTCACTCTTTGGCTTAAGCCAGTGTCTTGAAATATGGCATTTGGGCTCCATTAAACTAGCTCTGAGCTGAGACTGTAGATTAGGGGCAGAGCACCCCCCTAGCACCCAGGAGGCCTTGTTTCCAACCCAACCATCACAAAAGGAAATTCATTCTCCCTTCTTCAGGGATTTAGTTCATTATCTTCGAGAGGACCAAGTTTGAGCAAAAGCAGGAGCCTCTCATTGAAGAGCCAGTAGCCGGAGTGTTTACTGAGATGCGGTATCTATTATAAACTACAAGAGGCGGCTAGTTCTCTCCGTCCGTTATCTTCCTCCACCTCAAATAAGTGATACAGAGCCACATCTGCGAGGCAGATGGATATGTCATCTCAAAGCCTCCCGTTAAATCCTTGGCTTCTATGGCAACAGTGTGTGCTTTACGGTCCCTGAGAAGAAAATGAGAAATGACGCTAATCAGTTCTTAGGTCATATTTGTTTTTCCTGGTCTCGCTTATGAAAGAAATACTGGCCATTTCTAAAGTGATGGGTCCAGGCCTCATTTCTCCGTGAGGACACTTTTAAGGGTCCTGATGCAGGGGCCTTGGGAGATGGTGGAGTTTGTAAAGGACTCACTGTGCAAGCAAGTCCCAAGTTACATCCCCCCATCCAGCTGGCCTCATGGCAGCTGGAGAGTGGAGTCAAGCAGATCCCCTGGCTCACTGGTGAGCCAGCCTAGCCATTTGGTGAGATCCAGATTCAGTGAGAGACTCTCAAAAACTAATGTGGAAAGTGATTAAGGAAGACATCCAACATTGACTTTTGACCTTCACATGCTTGGACACATACATGTAACACATGTATATCACACATACGTGTGTAACACTCACATACACAGAAAGAGAGAAAGACAGAGAGAAAGAGATGGAGAGAGAGAGAGAGAGAGAGAGAGAGAGAGAGAGAGAGAGAGAGAGAGAGAGACCTAAATCAAGTTAAGGGGTTCAGAAAATACCACTCCCAAATATGTCCCCTTGGAATTTCTGGCTTAGGGCATGCAGGGCCCAGAAAATGCTGACATGGTTTTCTCTGAACTTCCCTCATCTGCTAACAGAGATCCTCTGAGTCCTGTCCCAGGCATGGCATCAAACAGGAAAGGATGGAGGCCCTATCACAGGCTGGGGTCAGACATAATGGCACAAGTGTAAACTTCTCAGGACCCATACATCATTCTCTGCCCCCTTGAAGTCCTCCCCTTTCTAGACAGAGAGATAGGCGGTTCTAGAGCTCTCTGGTACTCAGGAAGGTGCTTTCTTTGCGAGGCTCTGAGGATATTCTTAGTGCGTAGTCTTTCCTTCTGCTAACCTTCCTCCTTCATTTAGTGCACACTCAGGGTGTGTGTGTGTGTGTGTACTCATATGGTTCATGTGTAGGTATATGTGTGTTTGTGTGTACAAGGATGTTCATGAATCTGGATGCCAAAGGACACCCTCAGGTGTCAACCTCAGACACTTTCTACCCTGTGTTTTGAGACAAGTCTCTCACTGACCTAGCCAATTAACTAGCCAATTAGACAAGGCTGGCTGGTCAGCGAGTTCTAGGGAATCTCCTGTTTCTTCCTCCCCATTGGTGGGGTCACAAATGCACACTGCCATGCCCAGCTTTCTTTTACATGGATTCTGGGGATTGAACCCAGCATCTTACTCTTGAGCGGCAAGGATCTGACCCGCTGCACCACTTACCTGGTCCTTACTATATTTTCTTTTAATAACCAGTTCTCTTTTTGCTTCCCAGTCGTTCGAAGGCAACAACAACTATGACACTCCCGAGCTCCGAACATTTTCACCTCTCTCCACACGGTTCATCAGGATCTACCCTGAGAGAGCCACACACAGCGGGCTCGGGCTGAGGATGGAGCTTCTGGGCTGCGAAGTGGAAGGTAATTACCGTTCCCAGGACCCCTTCTTCCTTCTCACTTTCTACTGACATTCTCAAGCATTTATGTCTCTAACAGTGCTGCGGTAAAACTGCCACCCTCTCCCCTGAGTGAATGGTAACCCCATACCTGGCAGGCAGCAAGATCTGGCCACTACCTGTGCCACAGAACATTCAGCTCTTGCCTTAGTAGCCTGCCCTGCTTGCTTTCTTTGGAGTCTAGGAGATTGTCTCTCTTGAATAAGTGTGTGTGTGTGTGTGTGTGTGTGTGTGTGTGTGTGTGTGTGTGTATGTGTGTGAAGGAGATAGCTCAGTTGGTTGGTAAAATGTTTGCCACACAAAGCAAGAAGGCCTGAGTTCAATCTCCAGAGTCCACATTAAGAGAAGGAGCTGGGTATGGTGGGACACATCTGTATTCACATCTGTATTCCCAGCACTGGAGAGGCAGACAGGCAGATCCCTTCCAGGCCAGTGACAGACCCTGTCTCAAGAATCAAGGCAGAGAGCATCTAAGGAACAGAAGCCAAGGTTGACCTCTGCCTTCCACATGTATGTATGCACATGCATGCCTGTGCACACAGGAGTATCCACACACAAACATACGAAGGTGAAACATACATAACAAAAAAAAATTCATTTCGCTTATTTATTTTTGAGAGTCAGGTCTCACAATAGCCTAAATTGGCCTCAAGTTTGTGATCCTTCTGCCTCAGCATCCCAAATAGTTGAGATTATGATACATGCCGCCATGTTAAAATAAATAACGCAGTGTCTTTGCTGCACCCACAGTTTTCTTGCCTCCACCGTCTCTCCCGGGTTCTGAAATATTTCTGTTGCAGTTGAGTATAGCCCTCTACCCACCACGCTGCCTCTCCCTCTGCCCATTTCTCAAAACCCCTGCCCAAAGCCTTTGGCTTTCAAAGGTGTGGGTAGAGGGGTCACCAAGATGGCGCAGAGGGAAACTCACTTTTGTTATGCAAGACTGACAACCTAAATTCAATCCCTGGAACATTCTCTAGAGGAGAGAATTGATGCATGGAAGTTGACCTCTGATCTCCACATGTACACAGTTGCTCACATAGTCACCTGTACATACATGTGCCTCACGCGCACACACACACAAATAAGGTAAAAATTACTAAAATAAAAATAAGTATGTCTAGAAGTCTTTCCCATCCAAATTTCTGGCTGTGCTATTGACTAGTGTCCTGCTCCGTTTGACAAAGGGATGTCAAGACATCCTGGGAAGAAAGAGAGCTTGACCTGTGAGGAAGTATATGATACTTTGATCACATATATATATGATATGTGATGTATATATAAAGTATATATAAAGTATCATATAAAGTATATGCTACTATGGTCTGCTGAAGGACATTCCCTCATTTCTCAGGTTATCATATGAAGGTCACGTGAAGGACAAATTCAGACCCAAGATCTTACTAGGGACGGAGGTGCTGAGTGATTTGAGCTGGTTCTTGTACCATTTGTTGCTTGTTGTGATGGAATTCCCATCTGCCTTAGATCTGGGTATAAATGAGTAACCTTACACCAGCTTCTCGACCTCCATAGAGTCCTTCTCTGGGTTGCCTAGGGTGGCTGTTGTTGGTGCCCAGATGTTAATCAACTGAGCACATGCTCAAAGTTGTTGTGAAGACGGCTTTTTAATATCACCCTCCTCAGGTTTCAAAATTACGTGTGTGCTGAGCTACCCAAACATAATTACATTCCTGAGCTCATGAAATGCCGTCGAATTTTCTGTGTGCGCTATAGGCTATCAATCACCACACTGCAGAGTAATTCACAACTACTTTTCGATGTAGATTTAAAATCAGGCCATGTCTCCCACCCTTCCTCTGGTCATGGCTTCCAAATCTGCAGTCTTAGTCTTCCGACGCTATCAACGCAGACCAATAGAAACCACACGTCGTGGGCCAAGCAAGCAACCAAGGAGCAGCTAGCAATCTTGACCAAGGATTAAAGGGGCTCATGCGGGGTGCTGAGGAGGGTGGTACCTGGAGGCAGGCGTCTCACCCTGATCCTGGGAGGAACTGTGATTCAGAGGATGAGATGAATGCAGGGTTGCAAACATTGAGCCTTGTGGCAGTTTGCCAGCTTCCACTGTGGAGGGAGTAAGATAGGGGACCTGCAAGCACTGCCCTGAACCAGGGTAAAGAGCGATTATCTGGGAAAAGTAGTGCCACCGCTTCTTAATGCCCATGGCAAGAGGGAGCCTTTCTATGCCTGGACCCATTCTCAGGCTAAACCAAATAAACACCAGGGCCAAGGTTCCCGGTGGCATCTGAAGGGCTCTGGGAGAGATGCTGAGGTCCGGTCCAACCTGAAGGACTCTGTCCTATTTTGCACTCAAGCTTCTTTCTAACAACAGTTAGAGATCCCCAGAAGACTTCAAATAGGGAAACTGAGGCATCAAAATGAGTCACTTCTTACCTTTTGTAATGGAAGCTAGGCACCACCATGGACCCCTTCCGATATGAAGCCTCTCCTTGTAAGCGTCACTAAAATGAGCAAAAGTCAGCAGAATGAGCAGAGCATAGAAGTCTTAAAAGTAGTGGGCCATCAAGGACTGTGCTCACTGAGGGACAATAGCCATAAGATAGCCAGGAGTTCTGCCTGCTCAGGGATGGCAGTGAGTAGAGCCACGGGAATGTGCATGTCAGGTGGGAGTGTGCATGAATGTGTGTTCAGGTGAGTGTGTATGTGTGTGCACATGTGTGTGAAAGATTACTGGCTGCTAAGAAAGAATGTAATAAGGCCTGGGTCGATGGCACCTTTCAAGAATAAAGCCCTGGGGTTCGATTTCCAGAATCCATGCAAAAGAAAGCTGGGCATGGTGGTAAATACTTGCGATCCTACCTCTGGGAAGGCAGAGATGGGCAGATCCCAGCAACTCACTAACCAACTAGTTTCCCGAAGTCCAGGAAACTCCCAGCACTTTTCATCTATGCACGGTGGTCTCCTGGCTAGTCTTAGGTTCAGGGCTTTGGGCCGATGGGAAGCCGGCTCTGCCTCTGCCTGTCTCTTAACTCTCCCCACTCCTTAGGCACAGTAACAGTGTCGAGTTCCTCCCAATAAAGCAACTGTAACGGGCGCATCCCTCCTGGCCAGGGCTGGAGAGGAGCCCCTACCACTCCCACCCTCCTCCCAGCATCTCATATGGTTCTCTCACATTAAGGGACTGGACCCTTATCTCTTGTTCTGTAAGGTGAAATATAATCCCCCCCAAACTGTAAAATATTGAACAGATTGCAAAAATGAGTAACAGGCTGAAAAAAAAAATGGACTGAACCAAATGTAAAGGACTTCAAAAACAGTCTTTGATTAATGTTGGCTACTCTTCAACTACAAACTCAAAGGTCCAGGGTGCCCAGACAGCAGTGGAATGCAATACCACTGGAGACCAGGCCAGGTAAGCTGACCTCAGGCTGCAGGAGACAGCCCAGCTCACACACCTGCCTGGGACAGAGGGCCCCAGGTGGAGAGCTGCAGCGAGAGAAACAGAGCAGCCTGGGAACAGAGAGCACCGCCATGCCAAGTGCGAGCTGATGCTCCTTTGTGCAGAGGAAAAATAAAGATGTTATAAACAGCAAGTCAGTCAATCCCGAGACCATGATAGAATTCGTGGGCGTGGCTTCTTAGTACCTTAGGAAGAAAAAGAAACATAGTCTAATCTCTGTCATGGGGGTTCTTGACTCCAGGGTTGTGAACAAATATCCGGGAGACTCGAGAGGTTTGCAGAAAAGAAATGATTATATAGATAACTATGTGTTGACTGCCCCTGCAGCCAAATCTACCCAGCAAGTAGGGATCAAATGCCCAGGCCCAGCAGCCTCTCATCCATTCTGTTAAAGCCAGAAGTATTTGGCTTCCCACGAGAGAGACAGACCATTTCCCCGGACTCCATACGATGCCCTAGAGTTCACTGCACAAAGCATTAGCCTATCTGAAGCCTCGAGAATGCTTCTCAGACGTGCAAGCAGTAATCCTTGGGTCTCATTTCAGCACCTACAGCTGGGCCAACCACCCCGAACGGGAACCCTGTGGACGAGTGTGACGATGACCAGGCCAACTGCCACAGTGGCACAGGTGATGACTTCCAGCTCACAGGTGCAGAGCCCACCCTCCTCCCATCCTCGTGCCTTGTCAGTCTGTGTCCTGGTCCTCTGTGTGTGTGTGCTTGTCTCTCATGGTTGGCATCAGGGTACGGGCAGACCACTGGAGGATGAACCCTTGCCACCCCACGTATGGCTTCGTTTCCTTGTGCCACGCACATCAACAAAGCGCTCCCGGTAGCTGCGGCTCTTTTCAGAGCTGAGCGTGAAGTCCTCCTTCGGCCGCTCCCCTCACTGTTACAGGCGTACCGCCCATGCCCAACCACACACTCTCAAGCGTTTACTTTCCTTTCCCAACGAGGGCAAAACTGTTTGAGTGGAGACTTTATTCCAACAAATTGACCAAATTAGATGTCTAATTTCATGCAGCTTTTAAGTTATGATTTTGAAAATCGTTTTGTATTGAAATCTACCAAGGAGGGATTACCTATGATTTCACATCGGCCCTGGCTGGCAGGGTCATCAGATGGGATATGCCAGTGCCTCGGGGTCTGTCTGGTGTTGCTCTTGCACCATCCAAAACCACACAAGCTGCAAAGAACCCTTTCTTTCTGCTCAGAATGGCAGAGGAAACTAAGCAAGCAGGGAAGTGGGGTTGCCCACTTGAAAATTGGCCAGCACACTAAAATCCACACCCTAGTTTTGCAAAAGGTGTCATAGGACCCTAGGACCAACTGGGACAGAAAAATATGATGTTTGTTTTATGTTCTATATGCATGTGCTTATGTGTGCATGCACACGTGTGTGCTTGTGAACGCCAGAGACTGACACTGGATGTCCTCTTCAATTTGTTCCTTCTTATTTTTGGAGACAAGAATCTCTCACCAAACCAGGAGACCCTCCCCAGCTTGTTTGGCTAGACTGGCTGACCACTGAGTTCTAGGGAGTTACCTGCCTCTGTCTACCCCAACACTAGGGTTACAGATGTGTACTTCAGCTCCTAACTTTGTGTTTAAAAAGCCTGGCTTTGTTGTCTTTTTTATTGCATCCCATATAAAAACCAACCCGCACTGAATTTAAACAGACAAGTACATTCACAGGTCATAGAGACACAGGCTGTACTGACACAGGAAAGGGGTCTGGTCCCTCAATAAGCAACATGCCCAGCTGTAGAGGCCAGAGCAAGAAGAGCAGGGTCAGGCTGTTGTCTTTCACACAGGTTGCTATGGCAAAATAGAGACGCCTGTGGGCCTGACTTGCCTGCTAGTCAATGGCTGGTGGGTGGGACCTGTGCCCCCCGCCTTTCACTTTTGCTTCTCCTTTGAGGCCTCATCACCTAACTTCTTATGTGGGTACTGGGGACCAAACCCGGGTCCCCAGGCTTCTACAGCAAGTACTTTGCTTAACTAACTGTCTTCCTGAGCGCCTGGCCCAGGGCCCCCATCATGAACTTTCATGAGGAAAATTGAAGGTGTTACCATGTAATTTCCTAATACCGCAAAGCTGATGGCTGAACACATTAGAGCAAAAATTTAGGGAATGTCCCTTGGTTCAATTTCCAATTACTTCAAAAATCTCTCCTCTGTAAGAGGGGAAGAGCTCCAGGCTCCTGGGTAAAATGAAGGTTAAAAGGAAGAAAAAGAAAAAAATCAGCTTAGAAACGTAGCACAGCTAACCAGAATTTTTATATCTAAGTCCCTCCCCGCCCCTCTTGAAACTGTCACGCTCCAAATTTCACAGACAATCACTCATCTCATAGGTGTGGACCGTCAATGCAAATCTTATATGTAAGCAGCCTTAGCCACAAAAAGTTTGTCCAATTAATGCAGAGACATTTTTATGTCAGGCAACAAGTTCTGTGGCCAATATAGAAAACAGAGTTCCGTCCCCAAGGAGCTGCCTGTAAGCAGGCCACCCCAAGCCTCAGGGTTCCGCGAAGTCCCTCATGAAAAGAGGGCATTCCGGTATCACAGCCCACCCTTTTCAGTTGCCCTCGATGGAGGGCTCTCATCCTGACGGGCCCTCGGGTGGCCAGTTAATATTGATTACAGACAAAGGTTCAGATTGACTCCCCATAGCCGAACAAACGGCCTTCTCATTTTTACATTTAGTTCATGACTGAGCCAACTGAAACTGGAGCCTCTGAATGAATAGGGCAAGCCTGTTAGCCTGGAGCAAAGTGCGTCTGAGACAAGCCGTGCACCCCAGAAAATGTATCATTCAGAATGGAAACAGTGACGCCCCTTGAGAGCCTGAGAGGACAAGGTTTTGTTTCACCTACTGTGGTGAAATGGCTTCTTTAGTAGAGGGAAAAAAATCTTTCTTAATTTTTTTTTTAAAGTTACCATGGCATGAAAGAAAACAGTTATCTACTTAGGCTAGTATGTCTCAACAATTCTAAAAATCTATGCCCATTAGTAGGACCTCAGGGTATGGTCATGCCTGGCCCACAGCCCGCCAAGAACACGTGATCATATTCATCCTCATGCTTCATTTTCATTGGTTATATTGAATATATTATATTGGTAGAAATTAAAAGTGTGTGTGTGAGTGCATGTGTGTGTGCATACGTGTGTGTATGCACATGAAGGCATGTGTCATTGTTTTCTTGGAAAAACCAGAGCTTACATAACATCACTTTCATGAAACCAAGGACCCACACCTGGCCCTTTCATCTGTAAAACACTGGCCTTCTGAGCTCACACCTGCTCCAAGAAACTTTCTACATACAAAATGCATGCCTCCTGCACTCACACCAGACCTAAGTAACTCTCTGTATGCATAACACACACACACACACACACACACACACACACACACACACATGCACACATACATTCTGAGTTCACCTGACCCAAGTACCTCTAACACCCTAGAGTCAGCATTTAACTTCATTACCCTTTTGGCTAATCGTGACAGGATTTATGGCCAGAACTATAAACCTTGGGTGTCTGGTGTAGTAAACCCCGGTGGAGGGGCAGGGGTTCTCACTTGAACTCTGAGAGCAAGGCATATGGAAACAGGGTTGATTCCCTCTTGAACACTGCTTACTCCTTTGGCACAGTCAGAGCCTGTTTTCATCCTTCTCCTGGAGTAACAGGTTTAGATCTCAAGGGAAACAGATATTCCAGCCAAACGCTATCACCCACATGATGCTGACATTCAGGTGAGCTGTGCCCTGTGGTAGAAATCAGAGACCTTGCATCTATGCTTTCTGACTGGAGTTAAGATTCCCACCCCTGAAGTTGCTGAACTGCAAATCCTTCTGAAAGGCAGCGGGAGGTGAGATTTCACCTTGAGCCGTGTGGCCCCCACAGTGGAATTCAGCTGTCAGCCTGTAACAAAACTGATCAGGCGTATCAGATATGAAAGCGCGTGTTCACCTTGAATCCCTGTCCTCTCGGACTACCGGGGACGGTATCCTAATGCATTCTGGCCTCCCTCCAATCCTGCCATCAGAAATGCACCCTCTTAACTCTCGGTATGCATCATCCCTCCTTTCCAGTACCTGCCTTATGGAGGCCATGCGCATGCGACCCTCCTTTAGTATTCCCACGCAGGGGGTGCGACAAGGTAGTGCAAAGGGTTAGCTCAGAAATGACTCCATGTTCCAAAAATAAAACGTTTCAGCTTTCTAATGCACACAAGCAGTTAACGTGAGTTCTGGTCTGTGCAGTTTTAGGAAAGGACAGGCCTGCGTCCGTGTGAACTGAGGCCGCTGGGCAGAGCACAGCTGCACAGCTGCAGCCCCTTAGAACTGCATGCAGAACAACCTGCAATAAGTCTCTGCCCACCATGCCTCTCCCGCGTAGACCAGTGCTTACACCCTGGCACTAAGGTCAATGCTAGCCCTGAGGTTAGACAAGGCACTTACACAGTCCCGAGGGCCTGAGCTCGGATTCTCAGATCCATGTAAAAAGTCAGGTGTAGCTGTAGCGGTGTGGACCAGCAGTCCCTGTGCAAGGCAGGCAGAGATAGGAGCCCCTGGACTCATTGGCCAGTCAGTTCAGGCAAATCAGTGAGCCCTAGGACCAGTGAGAAGCTCTGTCTCAGAAATAGGATGGAGAGG